>NW_004955503.1:4049208-4120555 GCF_000276665.1 Chinchilla lanigera
AATACATATATATAATAGCTAAGCTAATTGTACCACTAATTTCTTTGAGTTTATTGAAAGGAACAGTTAGTGTTTATACTGTTTGACCAATCTTTCATGCTGTATCTGGTAATCTGAGCAACTATTTGAAGATAACAATATGTAATATAATAACCATTGTTAATCTCCTATCATCTTGTTTTAAATTTTGTGCTATTTTTATTGTTTTTCTATTATCCTCTTTAAAATAATAAAATCAATCATATTTGCCCTATGATTCATGAGTTATGCTCTTTGGTATTTACACAAGGGTACTGAAACTTTACAACCACACAAAAAAATTATACATAGATATTTATAGAAGCTTTATTCATAATTGTCAAAACTGAGATGCACCCAAAATGTCCTCCAGAAGATAAAAATATAGGTAAACATGACATTCCATATAGGGTCATGGTATTCAGTGCTGAAAGAAATGTGCTATAAAGCCATGCAAAGGTATAGAAGGAATTCCAAAGAATATTCCCAAATGAAAGTAGCCAACCTGAAAAAGCAACATATTGTATGAATCTAATTATATAATATTTAGAGAAGACTATACAGACAATAAACGAATACTGTAGTTGCCATGGTTTAGAGAGATAGGAGAGATAAAAAAATGGAGCATAAAGGATTTTTAGTGAAAGAAAATGATTTTATAAGGGTTCTATATAATTCAAGGTAATCATTATATACTTATCCAAACTCATGGAATGTACAACAGGAAGAATGAATACTAATGAAAAGTGTGGACTTTGAATGATAGTGATGTATCAATAGATGTACCACTTCAGTGGTAGCTGTTCATAGGGCTAACGACTATGTCTGTGGCTGGGTGCAAAAGATATTGGAACTCTGTTCTATACACTTAACTTTGTCTGTGCACTGTTCTGAAAAAATAAAATTCATGTTAAAAAATAACATGCAAGCATAAAATAATATTAGATTGACAAATGATTTTGTTTCCCTAAAATAACACCATTTATGCCAATTTTTCTTTCATACTTTTTATAGTACCTCCCCTTTTTCTCAAAGTGTTCTGGCTTAGACAATAAAATGCATGCCTCCCACTTTTTATAATGCAGTATTTTCTTGGCATGATGTATCATTTGGTCTATAATGATGTTTCCTAAATACCGTTTTGCAAAAATTTAAAAATTTTTGATCTTTCCCTTGGAAATTCTGACTCAGTAGGTCTGAGGTAAGGTCTAGAAACCTGTACTTTTTAATAACATCCCCATGGATTTGCCTCACAACAGGGCATTAAGCTATAAACTTGATTTAGGCAACTTTGAATTTCATGCAAAACTGCTGTTTTATTTATATGTTTGGAGTAAGTTTGATTCCGATCATAGAAGGTTTTTTTTTGGCTACAGTTCATCAGCAAGCATAAGTCTTTCTGACAAATTCACACTTTGTCTTCTTAATAATTTGATTTGAGGATGGTTTTCATGAGACTAAACATTGCTTAGAACCAGAAAACATGCCATTACTTTCACAAAGATAACACAAAATCTAAGGTTTATATTCCAAGCATGTAGTGTTTCCTTTTCCATTAATGCAAACATTTTCTGAGGGCTGTTAATTTTCCTCTCAGAAAACTGATAAAGTTCGTAGATAATAATTTGCAGAAGGAATAGCATCCCACATGGGGGAACAAAATGGAAGAAACTGGAAATTCATTAGATTAGGAGATTGCCATAAGAGCTGCAAATTAATATATTTTCTTTTTAAAAATATTTTTCTCATATGTTCTTATTTAGGAAATAAAAGAGTATAGGTGTTATGGCTGAGCAAATCAATTCCTTCAATTACCCCAAGCCTCTGACAGAACCTATGTGCCTCATCCTATTTTCTTACTCCAAATACAAATGCAAAGTAAAGTAAAACCTTTAGAATACAAACCCTTCATGGATTTGTTTGCAAAAGCCTTTGTCTGTGGGTGTCTCTTTTCAATAGCACACACTGTATAAAAGCATTTCTTATTCATGTGGCAAAGCTAAAACAAAGATCACATTTCAGCCGTGCACTGGTAATTTCAAGCGTGTCATGCTGGCTGTGACATGCTGAGAACTGGGTAAAATTTTATAATTTCCATCCTTTTAACTTAATACAAAAATGCAAATAATGTAGATCAAAAGTTTTTCATTCTGTCTCAAATTTTATCTTTCTTTCTCAAATTGTTATTTTGACATGTTTAGTACCATTATCTATCCCATAGAAAAATGTAAAATATTTGTCAAAAATACTACATAACTGTGCTGTGTTATGCAATTTGAATTTAAAGGATAGATAAACCTGGTTACTAACAGATGCTGCTGCAGTGGTTGGAAACTGGCCAATGCAAAGCAACCTTGAAAATATTAACATGCCCAAGTGGAAGTTCCATAAAAATTCTGTGCACCTCCTCTAATTACTGTATTATGTTTCAAGTAATCACACAATACTGTGTTTTTTCTTTTCAGTGGAAGATAAAATTGAATATCCCTTGTTAGATAAATAAAGAAAGGAAGCTAACAACTACACTCCTAGAAAAAAAAAAACTATTGAAGTGTGAACAATCTTTTCACTATAAATGCTCAGTGGTAATTTGCATATCTTTATACATAAGCAAGTTCTCTATGAATTTGAAATTGCATATTCTTCAAAGAAAAGATAATTTTTATTGTTATAAAACTAAAATTATGTAATGGCATACAACTGCTACTCTGTGTGTGTGTGTGTGTGTGTGTGTGTGTGTGTAGGTGTTTGGGTGACAGTAAGGGACTCTGTCTCTAATTTATTTCCATAAATTTATGATTTCTTTAATTATCTAGAATTTTGAAAATTGTAAATTATTTTCCTAAATAGAATTATGAAATTTGGAGCTTTATTTTTTAACTACTTAAATTTTACTGAAGTACCATGTCTTTCTCTCTACTAGAAAAAGCACATAGTAAAATTTAATATGGTATGAAATATAGTACCTTTTAATACAGAAAAAGGATTTCACCTACTAAATTCAGGTATGCTCAGTAATAGATGCATTTATTATAGCTCATTGATTTATAAGTTTTTAAAAATCTACCTTTAGTGTATTTTATGAATGAATTGGCAATACAAAATAGAAACAAAAATGTTATTGACATTTGACCAATGTAGAAATGATTTATCGTGATGTTAAAACCAGGCACTACAAATAGTTAGATAGTTATGACCTGCAATATGTTTTTTGTGTTACTTAAAGTATTAAGCTTTGATGAAAATTAATGAAATTAATGTTACCCCAAATCCTACAACTGAAAAATTAGATCTGCCAGGATGGAGCCCATATTCCTTTAGGGAAAGAACTTTCAAGAGCTGAGGAGCAAGGCCTGGGGATGTAGCTCAATGGTAGAGTCCATACCTCCAATGTGCAGGGCCTTGGATTCCTTTCTAGCAGATAAAGAAAGCGAGGAAGAGGAGTAGATATGAAGAGAGACAGAGACAGAGCAAAGACAGAGAGAAGTGGAGACACAGAGAGTGACAGAGCTCATAGAGACAGAGACACAGAGACACAGAGAGAGAAAAATATATCACAGTTCTCTACCATTCCCTACTGTCTCCTTGTTAAGAAGCCAAGTCCCAATTCCTGACAGACTTCACTTATTGATATTATTGGCTCTATATTTGGAGGTATTTAATTTTGCAATTTGACAGGAAGCTGAAAGGGGGACTCTCCAACTCCATCTTTTGTATAAAATATTTGTTTTGGGGGCAAATTGTGGTGGTGCTGCCTGTAATCCCTGCACTTAAGAGGCTAAGGCAGGAGGAGTGCTGTGAGTTTGAGGCCAGTCTGGGCTATGTAGTGAGTTCAAGACTAGCTGAACTATGTAGCAAGGTCCTGTTTCAACCCCCTCCCCCAAAGTTTTATCTTATCTTTACCTCTCTTATATGTTATATAGCTTCTATTCTTGAATTTTAAAATATTTCTATGAATATAAAAAGACAATTTGGGGTACCATTGCTCTTGATCACTCGCTTTCAATCTTTTTTATTCATCTGTATCTAAAATTGAATCCCTTTCATAGCAATTGATCATTTGTAAAGGCCCCTTAAGAGTATGATAATATATTTTATGATTTTTGCATATGCAGTCATTGTGACACTATGATTTGGACATGTTTACCTCAAAAGTTCAACTTTTAAAGACTTGTTCCCTTTCCATAGTGCTAGAAGGAGGTGGTGGAAACTTTAACAGGTGGGACCCAGTTGCAAATCCCTTCATCACTTGGTGGCATAGTCATTAAGAGGATGTGGAGCCTTTGCTCCCGCTCCTTTTTGTTTGATTGCACCCATGCGATGAGCAAGATCCTCTTCTGCTACGTTCTCCCTGCCGTGTTGTACTGCCTCACCATAGGCCCAAGGGCAAGTGGTCCAAGTAACCACGAACCCAAAAGAATCTCAAGTCATGAAACAAAATAAATGTTTATCCTTTGTAAATTGATTTCTGAGGTATTTTGTTACAGTAATGGAAAGCTAATTAATGCAGTTAGTTTTATGTATCAACTTGGCTAGACTGTAGTAAACAGCTCTTTATTAAACAGTAATGTAAATGTTGTTATGAAATTATTTTGTAGATGTGATGAAAGCCTATAATCATTTGATTTTCAGTAAAAGGATGACCTCAATACTGCAGATAACCTAATGCAATTTGTTGAAGGATTTAATAGGAAAACTGATGTTTCCAGGAGAAGAAATTCTGCTTCAAAACTACAGCATTAGGGGCCAGGGATATAGCTCAGCTGCACAAGTGCCTTCCTGGTAAGTGCAAGGTCTTCAGTTGGATTCCCACTAAAAAAAAAAAAGACTACAGTATTAACTCCAGCCTGAGTCTCCAGCGTGTTGTGCCCTATAGTAAATGCTTCTTATCCCCTCAGTGATTTAGCCAGTTCTTTGAAACTCTGTCTGAAACTCTCTCTCTTATACACACACATTTAAACACTTGTAGTTACTGATTTCACTTACTGAATTTAACCAACTGCTTAAGGAAAATACTAAATAATTGTACTTATTGTGAACACATCCAGACTTTTCTAACATTTTTATGATTCCCTAAACAATACAGTATAACAATTATTTACATAATATTTACGTTGTATTAACAATTATAAGTAATCTAGAGGTGAATTAAAGTATACAGGAAAATGTATGTAGGCTATATGCAAATACTATGCAAATGTACATGAGGTATTTGAGCACCTGTAAATTTCCATGTCTGCTGGGGATCCCAGAACTAGTCCCCCATGGGTACAGACAGATAACTCATGTGTGTGTGTGTGTATGTGTGTGTGTGTGTGCACATGCTCACATCCTTTTGGTTTTATTTATATGGAGAACCCCTATAGATTAAATTATGTACAAATAATTTTTTAAAAAAATTATTATAGATGAATGTATTATCACATAGTTCATTTTAAAGTTTATTTTCAGTTATATAGCTTAATCATAAACCACAGATCTTTATTTTTTCATTGTAAAAGCTATTCTATTTTAATTAACTATATGAAAAAAGTCTTATATGGTAACAAATGCCAGATGTATTTTACTTTGAGAAACAAATGTACATTTAAGTATGAGTTAAATCTAAATGTAAACTGTAAGTGTGTTATAGAATCAAAAACATTTTTATGAAATTATATTCTGGATTTTTGTTCATAGAAATCCTAAAGTTGGATTTTTATAATTATTTCTTTTTTATTGCATTTTAAGGCATTTATTAATAAATAGATAAAAATTAAAATTTGTACATGTTATTATAGTGCTGCAAAAAAAAAATACATGCATATATTGCCTAATATTTAAAGAAAGTTAGCCAAACTTATTTCCATAAATGGTTACCATTTTCTTATGGCAAAACTTTCAAGACCTTTTCTTCTAGCTTTTTAAAATGTAAAGTATATTATTGCTATCTATACTCACCTTATTATGCAATAGCACACCAGAATTCCTTCTTCCTGTTTTAACTGTAACTCTGCCCTATTGATCACTACTTCCCCACCCTTTCTTCACCCCTACTCTTGCTGGACTCTAGTCAAAGTCTTCCCTGTGTGAACACACTTCTGTAAGAGATATGTTACTCTATACAATATTTGTCCCAAATAAATATTAAGAGAAAGGTGACATTCTGTTATTAAATTTTGTCTTATGTACATTGTGTTCTTCAAGTGCCTTCTATAACTTGAGCTAAAGCATAATTTTCTTAAAATGTGTTTTATTAAAGTATATATTTCATGCTATATTTATTGTTTCTAATTCAGCAATTTTAGTAAATATATATAATTTTGCAATCTTATCATTGTTTTGTTTTACATTTTATTCCTCCCAAACGTTTTCTCAAGTCCCTTTGTCATCACCTACCACTCCCATCCTCATTCCTGGAAAACCACCGTTCTCATTTTTATCTATATCACTCAAATTTTTAATTTTAGTTACTTCTCTATCAAGTCAGGATTATACTGAAGCAAATATATAGAATTATTACCCCATATATGCTTTTATTGACTCATTCATTTCTTCAACAAATATATACTGAGCACCTATTAGGTAACTTATGTAACACTAGGTATATTTTGTATTCACTGTGATATAAACATTAGAAAGAAGCAAGTATAAATTGGAGGGAAATAGTCCTGTGTGTGTAAGAGAAAAAAATGAACTCCATGTCATGCTTTATCTTTTTTGTTTTTTTTTTTTGTTTTGTTTTTTGTTTGGTTTTTCTCCGGTACCGGGAACCGAACTCACGACCTTGTGCTTGCCAGGCAGGCGCTTTTGCCGCTGAGCTAAATCCCCAGCCCCCAGGCCTTATCTTTATTAGTGATATAAACTAAATAGAATATAACTTAGAATATAAATAATATAAACTGCTTGTGTTCAAAATTATTGCATCTTCTAAACTCAGTGACTGAGTTGTTAACATGCTTATCAGATCTTTTCTGGCTGTTTCGTGCATGAATACAATATGCCATCAGATATTGTTAAAGTTTAGACATAAATGTCCCCAAAACAATTCATATATTCAGAACAGGCACTATGGGAAAGTCATTGGACCATGGCACGCTATCTTCTCTGGTGGACTAACTCACTGATGTGTTCATATGTTGGTAGGAGGTAAGAGCTGGTTCAAAGAATCAGATCACCAGGAGCTTGACCTGGTAGGATGTATTCCTACTCTGGCACCTTCTCTCTCTCTCTGTACCTCCTGACAATCATGAGATGAGCAGCTGTCCTCTGCCATGGGTTTCTACTATGCCACTTCCATTTGGTAGCAAGCTAACTTTGGACTGAAGCTACTGGAGACTGTGACCCAAGTAAACCTCTCCTCCTTTAAATTGTGGATTTTGGGTATTTTGTCCTAGAGACAGGAAAATACAAATGTTTTAAAATTACTCCATTTAATGAGAAATAGTTAAAGAATTTAATTTGTAATTTATAAAACAGAAAAGACAACATGTATCCTAAGTATTTGAGACTTCTCTACCTAAAAGTCTATAGTTTTCTCAACTTTCTTGAGGGCTTTAACATTTAGTTGTATACTTGTTTGTCCTCTTAGTTACATTTAGCCTCATTCATTCAACTAAGCTTCCTCTTGCCTTTATGCTAGGCACTATTTGGATGATAAGTGATTAACAGTGAAAATAAGTACAAAATCCCTTTTACTCTGAAATTTACATTTTAGTGCTAGAGACAGATGAACAAATTTAAAACTTTAAGGATACATGAAGGAATTTGGATCTATGTGGTGAACCTGTGACACATGTGCTAGAGCAAGGTTGTGTATCATTGAAAGCTCTAAAAGGTTCACCCTTACTGATCTAGCTAGTCATGGGAGATGGGAAGGCGGTTTATTTAAATAGGTTGGTCAGGGAAGTTATTTATGAGAAAGTAACATTTGAGCAAACCTTAAATGAACTAGTCGGATAGATTACGCAGTTTCTGGAAAAAAAGAAATCCAAGAAAAAGATTTGAGACAGAAGTCCTGCAACAAACAAATGCTTGACTAATTTGAGAACCAACAAGAGACCACCAAAACTGGCACGGAATTAGCACAGGGCAATGCTGCATAAGATACTGTAAAGGAATCCAGAGACGTGATCATGTGGGCCTTTGGACTATGCCAAGAAATTATATTTTATTCTGAGTAAGATGAGAACCCACTGAAGTGTTTGGGCAAAAGAGGAGAGAGATCTAATTTACATGTAGACAAGTTCATTCTGGATCTCTTAAAAGACCTGACAGTTCAGGATGGAGGGCAAAAATGAAAGTTCAGAGACTAGTTAAGAAAATGCTTTATGATGATTGTAGGTTAGTGTAGTAAGATAAGCAGTAAGAACCAGTTGGATTCTGGATAATTTGTCTTTTGAATATCAAGTTAACAGGATTTGTTGGTATGTAAAGTGAAGCTTTAAGGGAAAATCAGATTGACATCTTAGGGTACTTTCACCCTAGACAACAAAAGGATAAATTTAGCATTAATTGAGGTGGAGAAGTCCAGGGATCAGGCTGAATTGGGAGTATTAAAAGCGAAGAGGTCAGTGGGGGACATGTTTAGTGTTATAGATCCAAGGGGAAAAATTGGGCAGGAAATTAGATTGAGTCTGGAATTCATAGTAGAGATAAATGGTGAAGATTTAACTTAAAAATTTATGCATGTTGAGAATGGTATTTTAAAACCATGAGCCTGAAAGTGAATAGAAGAGAAAATAAGAAGTCTTGAGGTACAGACTTAGATAAATACAGTGTTTAAAGTTTAGAGTGAGGAGAATGATCTCAACAATGGTAATTATGATGTAACAGCTTGAAAAGCTGACAGAGAATGAATGACATCCCTGAAGCCATATGAAGAAAAGAAATCTCTACATATCATCACTGTGATAAAATAAGTACCATGAGTAAAAATAACTATCAAGAGTTACTACTAAAAAATATTACTAATATTTAAAAAGATCTGTTTCCCAGGATTTACTATCCTGATAGGAAATCAGATAATATTTAGCAAAAGACAAAATTATAATAATCTTAGCTTAATATTTAATTGTCTCATGAATAATTCTAGAATTTCACAGCACTCTATAAAATAGACTGAGCATACCAAAGGTCTGAACAGAGGAAATTGGCTTCATAAACAGAAAAGAGTGCCAGCAGTAGTGCTGCACACCTACAATTCCAGTACTTGGGAGGCTGAGGCAGGAGGATTGCCCTGAGTTTCAGGCTATCCTGGGCTAAATAGTAAATTTAAGGCCAGCCTAAACTGAAAAGCAGGACCCTATCTCAAAAAGTAAAATGAACAAACTAACAAAAGACAGAGGAGCACTAGAAATAGGGAATAGGAAACATACTGGTTATACAAAAATTCCTTTTTCCATATTATTAAAACAGGGGCCTTTCTTGTTCTGCTGACTCAAGTTGACTTGAAACTCTTGCTTTTTAGGAAAACTCAACCGCTTTCAACTGCAAAGTTATTACATAGCAGTTAGCACAAGTGACTGCATTTTTTTGCTGGTTTGTCTGCTGGGGCCTAGTGCAGGAGGCTAGTATAAAACAGTGGCCTTCTATAAGCTTTGCTAAATATAGCAGTAAATAATTTATTAGTTCTTGTTATGGTTTAGTTCTAAAATATCCCCTGAGTTGCACATGTTCAGATGAGGGGACTATTGTAAGGTGCTGGATTATTGGGGCACTACAACATCAGTAGATTAATCCAACAATTAGTTCAGTTCTGTTAAGAAGCGGGGCCTTTTGGAGGGGTGAAACACTAGGTGTGTGATACGTATTCTTGTCCCTGTTTCTCCTCTCTCTCTGCTTCTTGGCTGCCCTGGGTTGATCCGTTCCCCTGCTCCATACCCTTCCATCACTTTGTTTCTACCTTAGAGCCAATCAATGATGGACTGAATCTACTGAAAATTATGAGTCAAATAAACCTCTCCTCCTTTAATTTGTGGGTGTCAGGTATTTTTCCCAGTGATAAGGAAGTGATTAGTACCAATCTCTCTTATTATTTTAAAGTACTGGGTATTGAACCCAGGGTCCACTAAGCCACATTTCCAGCCACCCCTTTCTTTTAAAATTTGAGACAATGTCTCACTAATTTGCCCAGGCTGGCCTCAAATTTTCATTCCTCATATTTTAGCATCCTGAGAAGCTAGAATTGCAGGCATGCAACTACAAAAGTAGAGCTATCTTTCTGTTTTTATATTTTGATGCTAGATTTCTATCTAGCCCTCTACCAATTTGAATATCAGATGCTGCGCTGTATAAAATTATATTCATTGGAAATTATTTCTATAGTAATTAAGTTATATTTATTGTGCCTTTGTACATTTTTAAAAATAAATTCTTGTGCGAAAAGTCTTCATTCTTTCCTCCAAATAGACTTTTGTCTGGTCCATCTTTAGGATTCCTTGGCATGCCCAGATATGTTTGAAAGTCAGCAGTGAACACAGCTGGAGTGATTTTTCAGAAGATTCCTGAGCAAACAGACTTCAGTCTGTTTCATCAGTTCTTCAGAACATGTTGAAACATGTATGAACACCTTACCGCTCCTGCCTGTGAACCTACCAGAATCTGGATTATGTTTTCCCTAACGTTATATATGGTGTATAATAGAATACAATATGTAAGAAAACAGGACAGAAGAAATAATTTTTCTTGGAGAATATTTGGGAGGGCTGGAAAGTCAAGGAACAGGAAAATGTTCACAGAAAAGCTCAGACATTTAGGTACTCCTTAAAAGATAAGCACAATTTTGCCAAATGAGGAAAATACATAAGCAAGGAATTACAGGTATACAATATATGAACAAAAATATTTAGCCATAGAAACACATGACGTGGTCAAGAAAGTACAAATGGAACTAAGGATATAATCCAGTGGTAGAGTGCTACCCAGAGCTCCTAGGTTCAAAGTTCAGTGCTTAAATATATAGAAATAATATTTATTCTAGAGTACAGAGCTGACCAGTGAGATTTAAGAAAAGACTGTCAGATTGTATAGCGTTTCTTCTATTATGCATAGAAGTTTAAAATTTATTCTAAAGTTAATGGGGGCACTGAAGTTCTGTCTTACTTATTAAGGTTTTGAGTTGGATACTTATCAAATCTCTATTCTAGAAAATTTACTTGTTACTATGTAGAGAAAAATGAAAACTTTTGCAATCATTAAGAGTTACTTGAAGTCATTGGCATGAGTAGATCATCTAGGGGGAAAGAAAATGATGAGGATTTGTTAATTCATAACAAAGAGGTAGTATGCTCCAAGGGTTGAGTTGAAAACAGAACAAAATTGTGAAGGAAAAGAGATGATCTATGTTCTTATTAATTAAAAACTATATTACAGTCTTGTAGGGAGAGAGACTTCAAACAACAAATTTCCTGATTAATTACAGTTTTGGTAAATTCCCATGAAGGGATTACACATTTTGTAAAAATGTTTTTTCAGGCAAGTCTAGGACCCAGCTGGTAATGATCTCTAGTCCAGTCCCTTAAGAACAACCCCCAATCTGTCGGGACTTGGCTGCAACCCCCAATCTGTCTTTGTATTTTGATTCTTATATTTGGACCATACATTCCTAATGTCTTGTTAAAATTTTTTTTCATACATAGAGGTTATCAAACTCCAAATGGTCATACAGATGGAGTCAATGATGAACGTGCTGAGGTCCTTTTACCAGAGTCCACTATATTGAGTTTTTAAAGAGGGTCCACAACTGCTAAACCCTAACATGACTTCTGTCGAAGGCCCCCTAGATTAGCTTTCTAGAGAAAATCCCTGGCTGCCCTCTACCCTACAACAACTAACCTTTCTCAGATTTAAGCAGCTAGATTTGGCCTTTGTCCCTTCTCCCCTACAGGCAGTCAGTAATACTTCTTGCAGAGAGTGTAGAAAATAGTTCATTTAGTTAGCCAATGGAAGGTCCTGAGACAGAGTTGGGCAATAAGCCATACTGATGAGAATTAAAATAAGAACAGACAGTGAGCTAGGACTTTTCACCAGCCTAGTCCCTCCTAAAGAGAGGTGCAGCGACTTCCTAGGAAACTCTTCAGTTCTGAGGAATTTAAACTGCAAAATAACCAGGTTTTTTCTCCAAAATCTCAGTTTCCTTTAAAGTCTATATGTTGATAAATTGGGTTCGAGAGCCTGAGTTCCAACTGATTGTTTTAAATCCACAGAGCCACCTGTGATAGGTGGCCACTAAGCAAATGAGGAATTCCTGTGCTCTGCTTAAGTATAATTCTCTTGGTTTGAAGGATCCTGCTCTTAGGTTCTGTGGTGCTGCAGTCTCCTTCTGAAGGTGGTTTCCAGGTTCTTTCTGTCCTGAGAAAAGAATTGGTCAAGGCAAGGGCAAACAGTAGAAAATTTTATTAAAGGAAGAAAAAGAAGGAGGTTCTCCAGAGTGAATTTGAGCCAAATAAAAGTAGGCAAAGAAGTACACCCTATAGCATGAGGGTGAACCACCAGGCAAGAAAAAACAGTGGCAAAGACGCAACTTGGCCTGTCCTTTATATATCACCCACTACTTAGGCTGACATTAGGTCTAGGGCACCCAATGGAAAACTTGCTTTTGTTCTCCTGAGAAGTCTACGTGCAGGAATTTGACAACTGTTCTGCCCATGTGTCCTCGGATTTTCTAATTAACAGATCACATTACTATCCCAGCCAGCTTTGCCATGCCCTAATCTCATGTCTTACTGCAGCCACCCACTCAGGACTTCTGGAAATCCAGGAGCTATTCTTCTTTGCAAAAAAAAGTTCTTCTAATTCAAAAGAAAATATTTTATAGCAGGTGACTTATAATACATGTTTAGGACAGGAGCTGATCAAGGATATATCTCTAAGGAAATAACTGGAGATTTGGAAGATGAATAGATGTTAAGCAAGCAGAAGGAAATGGGAATTAGAGGAAGAAATTTGGGTTAAGAAAAGTTTCTTCAAAGTGCCAGAGGCAGAAGAAATGTAGAATTTTATAAAACTGAAAGCAGACCAGAGTGTTTGCATTGTAGAGAAGAAATGTGCTAAATATTTGATTTCATGTAAAAGAAAACTTTCTGGTATAAAATATCTAATAATGCTGGACAAAATATAAAAAAGTATTCTTTCGTATGCATATCAGAACTTGCAGTAAAATAAGTCTTCAGAGGCTTGTCAACATATGGTTTATGGATAGTAATAAACATGATTATCATATAAATGTAAAGTGAATATTTGTAAAATATTTACTTGATACATTAATAAAGGATTTGAGATATGGTAAAGCTAGATCAAAGAAAAATTAGAGGAATAGGGATGTTATGGTCCTCCAAGAAATGAATACTGAAATGATTTTGTTTGAATACATGAAGAGCTGGTTCATGACGTGTAAAGAACAAAATGTAATAATAAACTTTGGGGTTATCTTTTCTACCAGGTTGGAATCATTTATTATCTACTGGTAAAAAAATAGCACACTAACATGTACCGAGTTCTGGGCCCTTAAGAATACCAAGTAATAGGTCAAACAAATTTCCTTCCCCTGAAGAATTAAATAATGCAGGGGGTGTATCTACACATGTTCCAGTGTTACATACAACAGCATATAACTATGCTGTTGTCCAATTTTTAAATTTTTGATATGTTTGCTTTAATAGCCACCAAAAAATGAGTCTAAAAATATGAATGGTAAATCAAAATTCCATGAGATCAAGTACTCTATTTTATTTACTACTGTTTATCTAGTGATTCTAATAGCCCTTGGCATCATACATACACATTTACTGGATACTTGAATGAATAAATTTATATTTCAGTTGATCTGAGCAGATTTCTGTTCTTTACAAATGAGACTTGGAATACAATGGCCACACAGGGACAAGAGGATAGGCTTTTACTCTATGAGAAGTAGAAATTTAGAAATGAGAACTTTCTAAAAACTAAGAACTTCCATATTATACTTATACCCTACATGTAAGGAAGTATTAGAAAAACGTAAACTCATCAGCAGTGGAACTCTATCTATATTTTCCTGGTTTCTAGATTATAAAATTATTTTTCTTTACCACTGATCTATCCTCACATGACCTTTACACTAACTACACTCTAGAAAAACCAAAGTCAATAAGATGATATAACACATGATCTCATTCTGTTGTCATTTTCTAATGGATCTGTCAGAAGTAAACTCAAATTCCAAAAGTCTTCAGAAGAACATATCCTTGCCCCCAGATTGCCATGTAGAATTGTCACAATAAAAACGCTACTAAGTGCAAACTCCTCATTCATATTTACAAAGAAAACTAGTATGTAAACTGAATTGAGCAGAAGTTAACAGAAATAGTAAGCAACTGAACCTGAAGAAAGAATATGTCACAGTCTAAAGAAGCAAAAAATATACTCTAGGAGAGGTTTAGAATAGATTAATACAACCCAAAGCATGTTTAACAGAAATTCCAAATAGAAATAATAATGTTTATGAGAACAGAAATATTGAAAGTAATAATGGTTAAGAATATTTCACGGATAATGGGAGTCCTAGATCCCTACATTGAAACACAGACACAAAGATGCACATACACACACAATGGAAACAGGAAAAAACTGGCCAAGAACTGAGAAACTGGAGAGTTAGATTATGGAGGGTTTCTCTAGGTATGCTAAGGATTTTGGTTTTTAATCTCAAGAATAATGAGATATCACTCATTAAACAAGGGTTTTAGAGATGAAAGTAAGTTACACACAAAAAGGTCTCGTATAATAATTAAGGTCTACATGACAAATAAGCATTTGACAACTGGATGGATTGAAAAAGACCAATATTGCTTTCAAGAAGAAAAAATTTAGGAAGTTATTAAAATTTAGAGACAATGGTGAAATCAATTAGGAGAGTTATGGCAAAAACAAATAAATAAACACTTTGAAAGGATAAAAAGCAGGATTTAATGGTGAACTTTGTTTACCATGGGAATATAAAGAAGATCATGAATTCAGTTGTCAACATGAGGAGTTTGACATGACTTGAGATAGCAGAGAATAACCTTGGTACCCCTATCATGACAAGAGTGAGTTGAAAATCAGTAAGATGACAAAGAAATAAAAATCATAGATGATATAGGTTAAGTAGTGGAACATAGTAACATGAAATAGAGAGGAGACACATAAGACACTTTAAAATAGTGTATGAAATCAAAGGAGGATACACTGTGTAAAGATTATATTGGATTTAGCGAATAGCAATCACTGATGATATCAATAAGGATCACTTGATCTCATTTACAATAAAAATCATCAGAATGAAAAAATGGAAGACAGTTGCTCATTGTTTTAACAGTTGCTTCTGAACAAAGTACTACTGTGGTGGTATCATTTTATTAAATGTAGTGAGTCTGAGATCAGTTTGGAAACAATATTGCCATTGTCATATTTTAAACATTAACATTATTCAAAAAAAGACCTGGATACTGTTAGTGTCTCTTAGAGCATTTGAGAAAAAATATCCCCTAGAAACCTAAATAGGTCAGCAGAGAAAATGTCTTAAGAAGTTGTTTATAATAATATCCAAGCTAATGAGAAGTAACTTCACTATGAAATAATGATGAGCAATTCCAGTAGTTCAGTAATGTGTACCGACCAAGGTGGTGACTAACATACTCTTGTTAACTCATTTCACAAATTTTGCACACCTTTTGAGCAAAGCATGGGGTTCACATAGTAGAATGTACTTGTATGGCTATGGGAAGGAGTTGTGGCTAGGTTGAGTGTTACAGATGTTACATGATTTGTAAAATGTGACATCTGAGTGGTTTGTGTTTTAGAATCTGGCATATATCTCTGTTTTAAAACAATCTTTCCCAGGCAGCGCTATCAATAAGTTTTCCAACAAAACTACTGTGTTCATATGGTCACATCAAAATGATTGCATCAAATTATTTTATGTTATGTACTCTTATGGGGGATTAATTTATCTACGTAAATGTCAGTTGACTAAAGAGGGTCAATGTCAAATAGAGAAATTTTGACTCACATTGATAAGAAGAAACTGCTACAGATTCTGAGTACAGAATAAAATTATCTACATTACATTTAAGAAAGATTCTTTAAGGTAAATTCAGATAGATGTATTAGGTTGTCATGGTTGGATGACACTAAGAATAGCCAGCTAAGTCCTTTTTCTTAGATTTCAGGCTCTCCAAAGCAATCTTGTGTTTGTTTTGGCTTCCCTTGTTAATTTGCCTATAAGGAAGAGTCTACTGCTCAGTGAACACAAACTTCTAAATGGTGAATAGTTATACATCTTATTATCAATTAATAAATTGAACCATATATATTATATGTATGTAAGAAATTATTATCTTGACATTAGTAGTTAGATTGCAACTTTATTTTCCAACAATCTCCAAATCACATGGAAACTTGTAAAAGTATTTCATAACAGATACTAAAATAACTTGATATAAAAAGTCTCATAAAGGCATTAAAATAAGATTCTGAAGTATAAGCTCTGTATTTGCACACCAGCAACACATATTATGATAAATGAAATAAACCAGACACAGAAAGAAACATTTTGCACAATTTCACTTATATTTATAATTTAAAGTTGAATACACAGAAGGATACATAAATAGAAGCTCAAGATATCTATTTCTAAGGTAGAATGGTAGTTACCATGAACTGTGAGGGGAAGGAAATGCAGAGCCATCCATCAGAGTGAACAAAGTTGTTATATGGAATGAACAGCTGTAGAGACCTAATGAACAGCAAGAGAATCATAGTTAACAAAACAAATTGTATAGTGAATAGCTCGAATTATATAATGAAAGCATCATGCTTTTTTTTTTTCCGGTACCTGGAATTGAACTCACAACCTTGTGCTTGCCAGGCAGGCGCTGTGATACTGAGCTAAATCCCCAGCCCCATCATTCTTTATATATTAAATATATGCAGTTTTAAAAATGAAATACAACTTTTATGCCTCCACATGTTGGTCCAAAGCTTTCTATCTCAACACCTTTTGCTCGCATTCCACTGAGATGGCTGTTCTACACTCCCTTCTTTCTTCTTTCCTCTGCTCAATTTTTGTGTTTTCATGTTACTCCTCTTGGAAAACCAGTTGATATGAAACCTGCAACACCAAGTCTTTCCGAACCCCCAAATTAGTGTTATACTTTTTCTCTTTATTCCTGTAGTTACAAGATATAGCACCTCTGCCTAGTGTTAGAATTGGTGATTTTACACATATCCATCTTGAGAAATTATTAAAGAGTATAAATCATCATTTTACCAGAGTAGGTGCTGTATAAATTTGCATGAAATAGAATTATGCCAGTAAAGCTACAGTACCTATACCATCTGAATTAGTATTATCCTAGTTTCTGTGATAATGGAAATGTTGTCTATCTGCATTAGCTAATATAAAATAACCGCTAACCACATGTGGCTACTGAGTGCTTAAAATGTGGCTATGTGATTGAGGGACTGAATTTTTAATATTATTTAACTCTAAGTTAAATTTATAACGTGTGGCTAAAGGTTACATTCTTGAACAGGGTATGACTGTGACAATTTAGCAGGTGTATGGCTCAGGCAATTCTGTGATGTGTCAATTTGTTTTCTATTGTCAAATAGAGTATAAACAATCATCTGATTGGTGAGTTGTTCTTGTTTCATGTCACTTACATTATACATAGAGATTTCTCATCAGCATGGAGCAGTGATAGCAAAACTTTTAGAGATTGAGTGCCAAAATGCAACCCAAAACCCACTTATTTATTGCAAAGTGTCAACACTGTAATTAAACTTGTGTACTGAGATTTTAGTTTTAAAAAGCAATTCTGAAACTTTGTTAGCATGCAGGCAGAGACGGCTTTGTGTATTCCTTGGGGAATGTGTGTGCCATAGGTTTGCCTCCACTGACCTAGAGCCTAGCTTCAAACAGATTGCCATTTAATGGAAATGATTATGAATTAAGGATATTAGAACATTTAAGACTAAAAATTTTAATTTTACATTATAAAAAATAAATTATAATTAAAAATGCACTGCTAACTATAACACTGATTTGTAGAGAGAAGATTTAGCAAGCATTCAACAGGGAGCAGGTCATTGCATTAGTGATTTACAGAGAGAAACAGCTAGAGTGATTTATCTTTCATCTACCTCTCAGAAGTATAGTGCTTAGTACTGAGAAACCCAGTTGATAATGCAGAGTCACCAGTACACACCAATGCTCACATTCAGAGAAACAATTCAAAAACCGTAACAGAGTGATTGGAGTCCAGCAGTTCCTTTGAATGAGGAGACAGCTCTCCTGCCAGCAAGCACTTGTGTGGTAGCTTGCTGAGAATCCCCACTGCCAGAAGTAGTCTAAAGTCAAAGTCCCTAATCTTGTTCCCTTAGAACCGTCACTCTTTCATTTTAGAAATTGTTTAAAACCAGAGAGATTTTCACTGGGCAAGAAGGGTCTTTCCCCTTTAGGGGAAGTTGATTATCATTATTCAGTTAATACATATAGTCACTTTGCAAATACTAACATCAAATATATTTCACTGCATGATTATCTTCAGTGTATTTCTTTTTTCTGGCTAATACAAGGAGGTTTTTGGCCTATTGAGCTTTTCATAGAAGCTTTTAGCACACAAAATACCTCCTCGCTACCTACCTCCTCCATGTTGACTTATTTTTATGCTTATTTTTATATCTACAATCTTATTTCTTTTTGGCACTGGGAATCGAACTCAGGACCTCACACTTGCCAGGCAGGCACTGTGCCACTGAGCTATATCCCTGGCTCAGATATCTAAGATCTTAATAAGGATTGATGAACACCCCTCAGAAGAGGACACTGAATGACTATTAAGAGGTCTACGGAAGAATGAAGTGGAAGATGAGATTGGCATGTCTGGCTCCTCCATATACTGGCCAGTCCTGTGAACTTGTTTTGAGGGAGATTATTCAAAGTCAAGAGCAGGATTCTATTGTTAGACAGGTTAGGTATAAATCCTGGTTCTGTCCTAACTAGTTTTGTGACTCTGGACAAATAATGTGCCAGGGTCTATAAAATAAATATAACTAGACTTCTTACTCAGCAAGGTAGTACTGTAGTAAGAATAAAATAATAACAAAGCATTTAGCTTAATTAGAATTCCTATTACCACTAGTTTGCAAATTCCTCAAAGTGAAGGACCACACTGCTTTATTTACTATTGTGTCCCTAGTGAGTAACGCATTCCTAGCAAAGTGAAAAAATAATGGAACAGTTTGAGAACAGAGGGATAGAGAAGGGCAAAGCTGTTAAAAACAAACTGCAAGTTTCTGGCACAAAAAAGAGTAGTTTCAAATAATAACTGTGACTGAGACTTGAGAAGTTGTTCATGGAACTCACAATTTTCTGTTGCTTGTGGCAAATGCTGGAAGGCTCTGGAATGACCCATAAAGACATTTACACAGCAGTGTGTGAAAAGAAGTTGCTGTGAGGCAACTTTATCAAGTGGATTAATGTGCGTTAAGTATTAACACTGAATGTCAGAGTACAGGGGCATTTAGAGCTGACAGATTCAGCTATAGACAAACAGTGGAAGCTCCCTCTTCTGCACTGTTCTAGATGTCCCCCCAAAGCCTCATGCAGTCAAAGGTAGAACTTTTCAGAGGTGACTGGATCTAGATTGTGTGGTGTTGGGATCAAAGTTGTGTGATTACTAAATCGCTCCACTGATTGGCTTGACGTAGTTCTGCGTAGGATTAATGGTATTAGTGCTGCACCCACCCTAGGGGAGTAGCCTGTATACAGTATAAGGGACAGAATAAGGTCTAATATGCTCTTACATGCCTGCTTGCCACAGACTATTTATCCTCTGTCGTGCACCTCTGTCATACCACCCTGCGTTGGAGTCAGCTGCCTATGGACTGAAATCACTACAAACTGTGAGTCAAATAAACCTTTCCTCCATTAACTTTGGTTATTGGGTATTTTGTCTCAGCAATGAGAAAAGTAACTTAAGACACTAATAAAATAAATAGAGAAATTCTTAAAGAAAGGTAATAATACCATGCACTGGTTATAGTACCCATAATTTTATCCTTAAAAGTAAATTTTACCTCATTTTTAGCCACAAGTTCATGAAGATACAAACAAGTGTTGAAGTTTATCAAAACAGTCATTTTCTAATATGTATTAAACTATTTTAGCCTATGGCCATACCTTCCTGAACATGCCCGATCTCTTCTAAATTCTTTTAGTAAATATTTATTGACTTTTTAATTAAGTGCATATTTTCAGAAAAGTCCTTATCCTTTGAAACTTCCTTTGATGGGTGTTTTAAAGATTTCTGCTCTTTGAGCCTTTACTTTTCCTTTATCTTTCTCCTAAGTTCATACTGTTTCTCTTACTGCTTGTCTTTTTGACTTTTCAATGCCCCAAAACTTTTAATTCAGTATCAAATTTAACCCTTAGGAATTCTTTCATTCTTCCACTTACCATATTACATTTAAGAACAAAGAATGTACAAACCCCTATTAGATGCTATTGTATGGTAAATTGTTCAATATAAAATTTTATACTCAATAAATTTTGTTATTAAGGGAAAATAGTAGCTACATAGATATGTAAAGTTAAGTAACATACCCAGGGAGGAATTACAAATGTTCATTTAGTTTTTCACTGATGAAGCATTTATTTGTGTAGCTTATACAGTGCTGTCTATTTATTTAAAGAAGGAAGAACAAAGACAGAGAAATAGAAAATAGTTATTAAATTTGGAGAGATCAATAGGGGAGTACGAACCAAAGTAGAATAAAACTGATGTGTTGCATTTTAATAATAAAGAGCACACCCATTTCAAAGTTTTGGTTATCAAGTATACACTGTTGATCCTTTTTTTTTTTTTTTAGGGGGAAAAACATTCAAAATTTATTTTCCAACAGACAGACGGCATCAGCAGGTATAACTACAGGGGCTCTCCATAGATCATACATTCACAAGGCATTCTTAGCTCAACAGTGAGAAAGCCACTGGGGAGTTCTCGTAACAATATGCACTTCACAGTGTAAACAGGTTCTATTCTTATTGTGTTCTCTTACAGTTCCAGAGGGAAGGCACAACTTGGCAAAAACACTTTTTTGGATCCTAAAGTCAGGTGCAGTAACTAAGAGACAGAACTTGGGGTAACAGTCCCGATCCACATTTCCACAAGGGGCTTCCACAGCGGGAAGGACTCCTCCACCCAGCTGTCCGATTTTTTTTTTTTCTCCTTCCTCATTGAACAGCTAGAGCAACTTTCATCAACTTCTCAGTATTATTACCTGTACAGAAGGCGATTTAAAAAAAGGAATCGAAAACATCTTGAACACTCAACTGTTCCCACCAGTATGTCAGCTCTTAGGTTTAAGATGGAGCCTGGGATACTTCAGTGGTCATAAAATAGGAAAATAGAGACTATGGCTACAAAAATAAAAGTGAGGTAGATAAATAAGCTTTCACACCCAGGACTTGCCTGTTCCAACTTCATAGCCTTCATGAAGTACGCAAGGGGAGGGGGGGCACCTTCATTATTACTCGGCTTAAGTTGCACCAAGGAAATTTAAAGAAAGGTGAACTTGTGGTACGAAGGTTCAATCTTCTGTGAGTTGATCCTTAAATGTGTACTTTTACAGTGTTTTCTTCCCAAGCTTCATGATAACATATGTGGCTCTAGCTGAATGTCACCCATCACCTCATATTCAGTGTTTAAAATGAATGTAATATCACCTCTTCACTCTAGTCTCTCACTTTCCTCTGTGAAAAGCCCTAATAACATCACAAATGGTCAAGTAAGAAATCTCTCCTCCTTTCTTAGACTTGAGCACTTTGTCAAAACATAAATCTGATTTTGTCAGTCTCTTTTAAAAAATGCCTATGGATAGCCATTGGGTGGGTAGAATTCAAACTCAGATGTGAGTTTCAAAGTTTTATAAGATCCATCTTTTCCTACATCATTGGCCAGTCAAATAGAAAACTAAATGAAGATTTAGGAGAAATTTTATTTAAAAGGAATATTATAAGGTGGAAAGTGGTAATATTCAATAGGCAGAATCTGTGTCCAAAAGCTCAGCATGTTTAAAGATGTAAGTAAAAAGAGTTTTCTTTTATGTGGGAGGAAACAGGGCTAGGCCAAAGTAGATGTGAGGACGTGAGATGAGACGAATGGGAGGCATGATCCAAAAGGAAGTAGATCACTGAATGTTATTGTGAGAACAACCTGTTCTCAGGTGGGGTGGTCTGCTGACTCAGGCTGAGGTTTGGCTATCAAGCATTTTATTTCCATTGATCACTGGGTACCAAAGAGTTCAAGTAATCAGTTATGAGGGAAAAATAGGAATTTGTTCATACTTGGTATTGGCAAGTAACGAAATGTCAGTGAGTTTTTCCTAAGTCATGTCAAGAATGGGGATTACTTGTAGTCAGCCATTTTCTGCAGCACAAAGGTTAGAAGCTATTTTCTTTATCTTTCTCATTGTGTTGAAACATGTGCCACTGGTAAAATTCACCAGTCATGTTGTACATGCCTCTCTCACTTTTTCACTCAGCTTTTTGCAAGGACAGAGCTGCATAGCCCTTGGAGCATAAGAATAATTTTATCATCAAGGCTCATGACCATGGGTCTGTGAGACCCAGGATAGTGTTTTAGAATATAGGTATTGATGAATTATTAATTTTAATTTTATGAGTTTTACTATATTAAACAATAAGTACTTAACAGAAAAATATATCACAAATGTAAAATATTAACTTTAATATTTATTGAGTGTTACAAAAAAGCATCAAAATTTTCAACATGGACTTGTTTTTGATTTACAAAGTCAGGAAAAGATCATCAGAAAAAGATTTCCATATGAATTACAATGAAAATACCAATAGCACTCTATAAACAAACATTACCTAATTATCACACCTAAGGCATTCTGTACAGATGACAACAGCATGTTCTGTACACACACATCACTTACACTGACAGCACATGTCTTTTGCTTTCCTAGCCTGTTTGTAGAACATACTTGACATCTCAGTGGTATTGCTATTTTTTAAATGTTTTTTTTCCTTTTCAAATTTATTTTAAAAATAAAAGAAGGAAAACATGTTAACAAACAGACACCCATTTACAAAATAGCATAAGAACAATACAAGCAATACAGAGTTACAGACAAGGTGGTAAGAAATTAAGAATGGTTGCTTTATTACATAATGATATCTTTAAAGTGATTTCTCAGGAAAACAAATGGAGACATGAAAGATTGATCAAATAAGTAATCATTAACTGTTCCTCTCAGTAAAGAGATAAAAGGTAGTAGTATAACTATATTAGCTATCTTTTATATACATACATATACAATTTCTCCTTTCTCTTCTCTTTGCTATTTTGCCAGGAGATTTTGACTATGTTGTACAGTTTGTAGTAAACAGAGTTGTAAATACCTATAAAATGAATTATTAAATTTTTAATATATATTGTGTTTAGAATATATATCAACATTTTTACATCAGCTGTGCACTTTGTTGCAAAATCTAAAAGATAATGTCACAGGTAAATTCCTATATGAACTATCATAAATAAATCAATAGAGCTCTACCATAAAAATAAACTTTGCTTCAACTGTCACACCCAAGGCAGTCTGTACACATGACAACTGCATGTTCCGTACACAAATATTGCTTAGTATATATTGTCTTGGTTACTTTTCTCTCGTTGCTGGGACAAAATACCTGACGCCCAAAATTAAGGAAGGAAAGGTTTATTTCGCTTACAGTTTGTGGAGGTTTCAGTCCATACTTGGCAGGTTATAAGGCAGAGTGGCACATGGCAGAGGGCTGTAGCTCATGGCAGCAGAACACAGCAAAAGCCACAACCACACACCAGGGCTGAATGGGGGAGGAATGGCCTCAAGCACTCTTTTCTTCTCCCTTACATATGCAAACTATCCACCCCAGGGTGGGTGCAGCTCTCACAACCATAATCAAACTCTTAAAGCCTGCCCCATGGCCGCATGAGGCTTTTGGGGGACACCCAGATACAAACCATAACATATATGTTTTGTTTTCTTGTGCTTTCTTGTAAGACATAGTTGATGTCTGTTTTGTCTTCCTGTTTTTGTAGTAGGTCTTTGTGATGCTGTGCTTTCCTGTTCAACTGTCAGCTCACCAGTGTGCTCCACAATTTTTCATTTAGTTCACTAGGAAGAAACATTTTGTTTTTCCTCTGTTAATGATCTCCTATGTGATCCAGTCTTAATCTCTACGAAAATATCCCCATGATATTTTGCATTTGTTATTTTCTTTGTAAACTATCCAACTATTTATGCTACTCATTTAGGATTCAGTAAAATACAACCATTTGCCAATGCTTTATATTTTAAATGACATCTAGTTGCTGCATATCTCATCAACATCTACTCTGAATTCAGTTTTGTTGTTGAAAGTTTTTCTCTCCGGCTCCCAGTTTGTTGAGCTTTCCTATTAATATTTCTGTTATGGTAAAATGTTGACATCAGTAGTACCAGTTTACTTTTCTTTGCCATATGCAAGGCCAATATTACATTTTCCTGAAATTCAAAGACTGTACTATATAATTATCTGTTTTGAAATTGCAAACTAGGAGGTATGATAGACATTGTGAAATGATAGGAAAGCACTCAAGGGTAAAGGGCAACTGGGATGGGGGAAAAGAGAAGGGAAAGGAGGAGAAATTTTGTATGTATGTATACACAGGATAGTTAACATGGTTGTTCTACTGTCTTCTATTTCTTTGCTGAAAGAAACTGTCAATGAGTCCTTGATTGATCAATATTGCATGTTTCTGTTTGTTTTCATGAGAAACCACTTTGAAGATATCAATATGTAATACAACAAGCATTGTTAATTTCCTACCACTTTGTTTGTAACTCCATATTGTCTGTACTGTTCTTTTGCTATTTTGTAAAATGTTGTCTGTCTGTTAATGTTTTCCTCCTTTTATTTTTAAAATAAAAAAAAAAGAAATTGCAACATTTCATTTGGAATTTCTTCTTTGTTCCCATTTACAATTCCTGTGATGGTGAACTTCTGCTCTGTTAGCAAATGTAATAACACTTGGAAGCTAGCGAACAATTTTTGAATATCACACTTTGATTAGTTTGGGAAATGGGAGGAACAAGTCTGTCCATAACATTATTCAGTTTATTACTATATAAATAAGGATGTGATGGCTGAGTACCAAGATGAACTTCTGAATTGAAAGAATAACAAGTCTTTGCATGTATAAGAGTATAAAATTTTATGCCATATTTTGGCCCCATCACTTTTTCATAAGTCTTTTACATTCCTGCAATCACCATGGGAAATCTTTGCTAAGTATGGCAAAGCTATAAATGCTTTTAGTTCAGCTAGTGAGGTGTCATAATCAATACATTTTTAAATGGATATTGATGCATAAAGAGCATTTACTTGCTGTTCAGGCTTTGTATATTTAACAACATCTTCTAGTATTTCATCTGTTAATAATCAACTTTGGACAGCAGTGTTAGCATTCTGTTCAATACATTTCACCCCTGCCAAGATTTTGACTATATTTTTAGACCTAGTTCTAACATTTGGTTGTTCCATTTGGTTGTGTGGCCATTTTGCAATATTTCAACTAGTCAAATATGTGCTCATATTGTTCTTTCCTTTATCATCTGCATCAAGGAGGTCTGCATTCCCTGTGTCTGTATCAGTCAAATCTTACTCCATTTCACGGTCACAGGAACTTTGGTTCATATGGCCAAATCAAAATTGTCATCATCATCATCTACCTACACCACTATTCTGTTATGAAAGTATGTATTATACCATAATGGATCAACTTCATCATCTATGCGTTAGTAATCTGATTGATTCACTGTTGACCTCCTGCAAAGCTTGCAAATCTAGTGTTTTTATTTGCCATTGCATTGAATTGGGCTACTTCTACCAGAGAAAGCAAAGGAAAATATTTTAACACATCCTGGAGTGGCAATGGTCTGGTGGACCCTCTGTGATGCTTGGGTAAACATATGCAAAGCCAATAAGCATAAAGCTGGGTCCAAATCCAATTTTGATGCTTTTGTACCCATACACACTCCTTACCTTTCATTATACCAAGTGGGTAAACACATAATTCAATTTAGGGAAAGGTAATGAGAAGCACAGCTGGCTACTATCATGCTAAAGTACAAAATTACAGTGGAAAAGTAAGGGATGGGCCCATCGGAACCAGGCTTATGCCTCGAGTGTTTCATTCCTCACATAGGCATTAATCTGTATTGGAATGGGGCAATATTTTTTGTCAAGTACCATTTGCCTGTTGTTCCAACCTATTGTTCTGTAATTAACTTGCATACCACTGGCTATTCACGTGTGCCACAGCAGGCTATTTGTTATCACTGAAAGCTCTAAAAGCTTTGCCATCACTGTGTACCATTTATTAGCAAAGAGAGCTATCCTGCAATATATTGCCACTGAAAAAGTTGACATTTACCTAAGCCATGTGCTCCTAAAAAATAAAAAAAAAATAAAAATTTCTCCACTTTTGTGTGTGTGTGTGTGTGTGTGTGTGTGTGTGTGTGTGTTCCCGGAATCTGCTGATTTCAAGACCAGCTTTCCCTCTGGACTTAGAAGACTCACAGTTGTCTCCATTATTTACTTATGAGAAGACAAAGCTCCCTTTATTAGGCATAATTCTCCAAAGAAACAGAAATCAGTAGGAGATGGATCATATGCAGTTAGGTAAGTTTGCAGATAGATAGTGAGGTAAAGATACTTAAAAAGGTTAATGATGTGAATTGGTTCATGTGACTATGGATAGTGAGAAGGCTATTATATGTTATATGAAAATAGGAAAACCAAGGAAACCAGTAGTGTAATTCAATCTAAGTGTAGAAAACCTAAAAATAGGGGAGCTGATTGGGTAACCCATTTTTTTGTTTTGTTTTTTTTTTTTTTTTTTTTTTTTTTTTGGTTTTTTTTTTTTTTTTTTTTTTTTGGTTTTTCTCCGGTACCAGGAACCGAACTCACGACCTTGCACTTGCCAGGCAGGCGCTTTTGCCACTGAGCTAAATCCCCAGCCCCTGGGTAACCCATTTTGAGGGTGAAGACATTCTGGTATTTGGAGGCAGAAGGAAGTATATGTCCCAACTTCAGAAGAGATAATAAATTTAATATTTGTTCCATTCCAACTAACTATAGACCCCTGAGTTACTTTTTTTAGAAGTATGTATAGTAGTCCTCTTATTTGCAGGGAATACACTTTAAGATTACCAAGTGGATAACTGAAACTACAGTTAGTAACCAGACACAGTATACACTGTGTTTTCTACACACACACATACCTTCATAAAGCAAAATTTGTAAATTAGGCACCTAAAAGTATTAACAGCAACAATGTATACTGTAATAAAAATTATAACAATATGCTGCAGTGGAGGTTATCTAAAACTCATTAATTGTCTATTTTCTAAGTAAAATTCTACATTTAGTATTTTCAGACTTCTGTATTCTAAGCACAATTAAGGTAGGCTAAGTTAAACTACCATGTTTAGTAGGTTAAATACATTGAATGCATTTAAACTTATGATATTTTTGACTTAAGATGCATTTCTTGGGATATAAGCTCCAAATAAGTTAAGGCTCATCTGCATCATGAACAGATTGATGGGATTTTTCCCTGTGTATCGACCCTATTATCAACTAGTTACAAATAGTGTTCTTATCCTGGTACAAAAAAAAAAACCAAAAAACAGAAAAAACAAAAAACACTTTTACATATGTCCTATTTTAGGTAGATGAAGGAGGAGAGAAAAGTGATCCTCTATCTGCTATTTCTCAATGACCTTTTCTGTGACAAATGTTGACTTTCTATTTATTCATTTTATTTTAAAGAAAAGAAAAATAATCAATAAATAAAATTGTATAAAATTTCAAAACAAGGTTGTAGGAGAGTAGCAATGGTTGATACTTTGCATATTGTTATCTTCAAAGTAGTTGCTCATATTACAAGATATAGACATTAAAGACTGATCAAATAATATAGGCATAAACCTTTCTTTTCAATGAACTAATATCAATTAGTATATAGCTATCTTAACTAACTTGTGTGTGTGTGTGTGTGTATAATATATATAGATATATAAAATTTATTTTTCTTTTTCACTTTCTTCTTTTCTCCTTTCTTTCATTTCAATGTCTCTTTGCTTTTTCAATCCAAGTGGCAAAATAGAGTAGCATAGTGTAACATTTTCTGATCCCCTTTAAGATTCTTGGTATTTCCAACAGAATAAATTGGAAGATTTATGTCAGAGATCCAGTTTGTTATTATTTCTTTTAATCAATGGGAGAATGTTTTTCACTTGTTCTTGGATTTTAAAAGTCATCCCACAATGTAAGATTTATGTTTCACTTTCTACTATGATCACTGGAATGTATTATACACTTGATGGTACACTTTCATAAACCTATTAATTTAATCTGAAAAGAATATATTTCAGGTAAAAATATACTTAAGGAAAATATATTAGAGTTATGAGTATTTAACAGCCCATTAAGCTCAGGAATTTCATTGATATCTTGGCTCATGCTCCATACTGAGCACAGAAATTAACAATTTAGATGAGTTGCTACAGGCAAGGTCTTTGTGTGATGTTATGTACACTCTTAACTCTATTTTTAAGAGTACTGTCACATTTGTATATTTTTTTATTTTGCAAATTTTTGTTGCTATCTCTAAACTTATAAGTACCCTGAGCATAACATTGACTTTGCTCAATTATTCCTAGTCTCGTTAGTTCACCCTTTGATTGTCAAAGCAATATTGCTGAAAAAGAAAGAAATAGCTCAATTTTCAGAAAAAGAAAGACATCCCTATTTTGAAAAAAAGTCAAAACTAAACTAATATAAGAGATTTACTACCAAATGGAATAAAGCTAAATTGTGAAAGTCATGACAGGGAGAAACTGGACATATTCAATATGCAGTTCAAGCTGAAGAAGCACTATTCACCTTTTCAACTGGTTTCCAATGAATGCAATACATATAAATACAGCCCGATTAGAATAGCAGGGAGAGGGCTGAAATATAGCTACACAGTGTGTTAATAATCATAGCTGGTAATATTTGCCTAACTTCTAGTCCACTTTTTCAGACTGTTTATTTACACACAACCAAGCTCATAGAGATTGCTGGATACTTATTAAATGCACAGAGAAAAGCCAATAGGTTAATGAGAAAGGAATATTTTGGGGTAGACTTAGTTCTTTTTGGTTGAAAATAACCTAGGATTCGAGCAGTACTTTGATACTTGTTTTCCTACAAATGTGCCAACAATTATTCCAGTGTCACTTTTTATGACATAGACCAGCACGACTCAAGTATCTATTGTGTGTGAGTGTGTACAGTGGGATGAATAGGCCCTCAGCTCTTCAGTTAATGAAACATCATTGTCTACAGACAGAGCAAATCATTAGCAGACACACACATGTACAGACATACATACACACAGTAAAAAGTGAGAGAAAGACAGACAGAAGACACATGAGACAATAGAGTATTCCCAGCAGATGATCAAAGCACATTGCCACAAATGAGATTGAAAGAGCAAAAAAGTGGACAGTATTCTAGGGGGTCTCATACAGTACAATAATATGAGAGGATTATAGCTAAAAATTAGGGTTCGCAGGGAGTAGGCAAATTATAGAGATGAGAATTACTAGTTATGAAAAGAAGGTTTCAATTCATTAAGAATTAGGCTCTAAGAGAGAAAAAAATACTACTCCATTACTGTATTAGTCAGTTTTTCATTGCTTGAAAAAATAACTGATATACACAACTTAAAGAGAAAAAGGTTTATTTTAGCTTATAGTTTGTGAAGTTTAAGTTCATCATTAACTGACTCCAAGGCAAAGAGATCATGGCAGAAGCACATGGAAGAGAAGAGAATCTTACCTTATGGCAGCTAAGAAGCAGAAAGACATGGAAGGAGCCACAGAGAAAGGGGCCAGAAACAAGATATAGTCCCAGTGATCACACCACATGCCCTATCCAGATACACAAGTCATATGCTTTATTGAACTGGGCATCTCTCTGGTCATTCAAGTTGAAAGTCAGGATTACACCTTACACTTACCAGCTTTACATTCATTGACTGTGGATCTGTAAATTAGACTAAAATGCATATTAACAACACATAAACATAACATGCATTGAATCACTTAGAGATGAGTGAGTCAAAGGAGTGTTTGGAACTTGGGTTTATATAGTACCTTAAACAAAAGAACAAAAAATGCCTTGAGAAGTTTCAAGAGAGAGAGACAGAGAGAGACAGAGAGAGACAGAGAGAGACAGACAGAGACAGAGACAGAGACAGAGACAGAGACAGAGACAGAGACAGAAAGGGAAGGAGGGAGAGAGAGATATGAAGACTTGTTTTCCCTTCCGGAATCATTTAGGGCACACTTGAGAGAAGTTGCCATAATAGCGGTCAGATTTGTTCTTTGTTGCTAGTTGAATTTGTACATTTAGCAGCAACAGTAGTTAGATCAGACTTGGTTCATAAGACTCAGTGGTGTTTAGCATATGCTTAGCCTCCGTACTTGCTATCAGGGATTCTCCACTTACATGCCCATTGTACCACACCTGAGTAACATAACTGGTCTAGTCTTCATTTCCCTTTTGCTGTTTAATGACTTTTTCATGTCGAATGTTTTCTAGTAGGTAGTAAAATGAAAAATAAATTGTCATAATATTACATACTGATTTCCATAGGTCCATTCATTATGTTTTTTTCACAGCCTTCATTTTCTTTGATCTTTCAATCTTTTCATTTTCCAGTCCTTTGGCCAATCAGATAGGCCATTTTCAGCTGTCCCTGCATCTAGATATATTGTATCCTCTACTTCATTTTTGGTACAATGTATGTATGAAATCTCGGCCATTAGAAGGATTTTCCGGGGCTGGGGATTTAGCTCAGCGGCAAAAGCGCCTGCCTGGCAAGTGCAAGGTCGTGAGTTCGGTTCCTGGTACCGGAGAAAAACCAAAAAAAAAAAAAAAAAGAAGGATTTTCCTTCATGGCTGGCTTTTGCAGACAACCCTGAGTATGTCTCTAGTGCACCTCGAGTTCATTTTCAGGTTCCACCTAATACTAAGGTGATTTAGCTATAAACTAAGCTCAATGTTTTTTCTTCTTCATCAGCTGATTATAAAAAGGTCCCCATTAGATTACAAGTATGAATTTATGAATAGGGATTTGTGTAACAGTAGCCGATGGATGATTTGGAGGATAAAGATCACCTGCTTGTGTAGCTTCCATTTGAGCTTTGGCTTTGATAATGCTTAGTTCTGGACTTACTGCCTCAAAATAATGATGGACTGATTATGTCCTAAATGAAGACTTCTTTTGGAGTATGACAAAAAGATCTCTGCTTTTTTGCTCATTGCAGCAATATTCACAATAACCAGGAAACAAAAGCAACCTAAGTGTCCATCAATTTATGAGTGGATAAAGAAAATGTGGAATATAAACAAAATGGCATATTATTCAGTCATATGAGAGAATAAAATCCTGTCATTCATGACAACATGGATAGAAGTAGAGGTCCTTGTGTTATGTTAAATAAAGTGTGTGCAGAGAGATGAATACCGAATGAGCTCGCCATATGCTGCTATAGTTTATATCTAACATGCCCCCCAATCTTATGTGTTGAGAGGCAGGGCTTTTAGAAAGTGACTGCATCACATTGTCAATATAGTCATTAGTTGATTGATCCATTAATGAGTTTATAGCCAAATGTGTAGAAAGTCAACACAATATGCGATCCACCATTGAAGTCCATGTAGTATTATTCTTTTATTGGGTTAAGAATTTTTATATCAGTAGATCTCAAATTTTAAGGTTAAGACAAAAAGAAACTCATGGAAGGTCAGAGCAAACAACGGCTGCAAAACAACTTTCTCATCCATGTGGTTCATATGCCTATGCATGCTGATATACAGGATGGATCTTGGGACAGGGAAAAGGAAACACAGTGAAGACCCATTTTTCAACACAGCTATGTTTTCTTTGGCAAATCATTTCTCTTTCTTTGAGAAACATCTAGCTTGCCACTGGTTCCAATAGAGAGTGCAAACATGACCATGTACTGATGTGACTTCAACTAGCCATCATAAGACTGCTGCAATTTGATTCAGTAAATCATAAACTTAAGCATAAAATAGCACACTGGCATTCAGGGGAAGTGATAGATACAAGATTAGACTTCAACAGAACCACAATTTATAAATAATTTCTATCAGCAGATGACTCATACTCCTCTCTGTATGCCTATTGCAGGTGCAGTGTCATGGATCTTGCAAATGACACAATTTTCTGATGGTCAGCTAAAAAGGTGAAAAATTTGTCTGGTTTATGGATGACTCTGAGTGAGATGATACCAGAGAAAAGAGGACTATCAAAGCATTATAGGCTTATACAGAGGTTACCCTGAAAGGCATTGAAGAGAAACCCTTCCAATTGAAGTTCCAACTATGTATCTCATTGTTCACTTTGCCTGGCAGGATACGGTACAATGTCTGTGGTGTGGATAATTACTTATTCATGGATTGTACCTAATGGTCTGACTGAATGATCAGGAAGTTTGGGAGAATAAGATTGTAGGATTAGTGCTAAGGGAGTTTGAATAGGGGTTTTCTGCAAGGGTTTCTCAGAATGGTCAGGGAGGGTAAGGATTTGTCTCGAGTAACCTTCCTCAAAAGTCATACTTAGCAGTATAGACTTTCAATAATCATTGATTACCTTTATTTACAATAGTCAGAACTGTTTTGCAAGTCTCCCCAGTATTCACTCAATGAGTTAATTAAAAAATATGGGCTTAGTGGCAGAAATGGAGTTTCTGCCTGTCATCAATAATATGAAATGTCTATTGAAAGCTGACTTAACTGGGTGCCTAATTTGCCTACAGTGATACTGATTTTCAGCTGAAATATACCAGAGGACCAGTCAATTACATAGTGACAGATGAATATAGGGAATTCTGTTATAGAGAAGGCTTCTTTTGTTTCCTTGATGGAATAAAATGTTTTGATTTTATTTCTTTGTCCATCATACTTCTATTAGTACCATCATCCATACATTGAATGTGACAAACACAGATGTAATATATTCCACACAAGATTATATTCACCAAGTAACTCACTTTTAAACAAAGGAAGATAATGAATTGACTAATCTTCGTGTGATCCTTTGGTCTTACTATGAGTCACTCAGAAACATTAATTTATGGAGTAATGCGACATACATATTGAAGACCTAGTCACTGTGCAAACTTTGTGATATACCCAGGTAAGGTTGCTATACTTTTATATAGATGTGGCATTACATCTATACCAGTGAGAAATATATGGCCTAGATTCTCCCAAAATCCTATTACATAAGTCTGACAACTAATGGGAGAAAATAAAAGTGATACTTCCTTTTCATTATTACACTTAACAATCCCTTGTATAACTTTAACTTCCCATTTCTGCAACTTTATGATTTGTTAATTGAAAGATCTTTGTACTCAGAAGGAAAGTGCTTCCATCCGTGGCAACAGTAATGATTACACTAAATTGAAAACTTAAATAACCAGTCATTTTAGATTATTTATTTACATTGAGTAAACTTACAGAAAGTGATGTTACATGATAAATTTTTCATATCGTGGCTGTTGTACCATTCAGGTAGGGAGAAGTAGCATCCATGGAGGTACTTCTAATAAGACTCTAATGGCTCATGATCTAAGGAAATATCTTTGAAACTTTTATGAGACTATTAGAATGCAGGAAGCACATTCCCCAAACACGACACCTTTGAAAATGACAAAAGTATCAGAGGCAGGAAAATATATCCTACATTCTTCTGTTCCCTCTAGTAAAGTTACCATAGAGGTTAAAATTCCCCTCACTCTTACTTAACTGAAGCAATCCAGGGAATCTAGGAATGCCACTCTCTGACCTTCTCTCTCTTTTCTTTCCTGGTAGAAGACCTTCATGTGATAAGTATCCCGACATACTCAGAGAGAAGGAATGTCACACAGAGATAGCAAGAAGAAATTTAACAAACAGGTCTTATTAAGTCCCCCCTCCATTCAGTTTATTACCATTAGATCATACCTTTTGTCCTCCAATCATACTCCTCCAAAACTCTCCATAAACACACACAAATCTCCTGCTTCTTTAGTTCTCATTTCTGAAGGTCCTTAGGCTATTAAATCTTACATTAAATATATGTGTATGCCTTTCTCTTGTTAATCTATCTTTCATCAAAAGGACCTTACAAAAGGGGAAGAAAAGACTTAAATTTTTTCCCTTAAAAAGCAGAAATATTAAAAGTTTAGATCTTTCATAAATAAACATTTGGTCACCCCAATTAAAGAATCTTAGGAAGTAGTAAAGGTGCTAGATGCAAGAAAAGGGAATTTTAAATGGCCAGTGGGGAAAGGTAATTACTAATACTAGTTGTGGCTGTTATACTTTATATCTGGATGTCCTCTCAAAGTATGATGTGCTCAGAGGCAGGATTTGTGGAAGGTGATTGTATTATGGGGTCTTTACAGATGACTTGGATTTGAGAATGGGGCCTAGTTAGAAAAGTTGAATCCCTGGGGTCATGACTTAGTATAGTGTATGTCACTCCAAGGTTCTGGCTTTCTCTCTCTGTTTCTTGATTGCTATGATGTAAGCAGCTTTTCCTCTTCTATGGTCCACTGCCACACTTTTCTGCCTTAGAGCTCCCTGACTATGAACTGAGAATTTGAGTCAAAAAACAAAACAAACAAACAAAAAAACCTCTCATCCTTCAAGTTGCAGGTACTGGGTATTTTGTCCCAGGGAAGATGAAAGTGTCATTGTAATTCAATTAAAAAGAGAGGACTTTAGCTTCAAACCATACTATTTTTCTTACTGTACTGTATGCATTTTCATGTATGAACTAACTTTTACATACCTTCTTAGGTATTTGACAGGTGTACTGTTAATTGTTAAAAACTAGGGAATCTGGTTATCATTCAATTTACCAATCAAAATATTGAGAAAGTGTTATATAAAAAGTGAAACAATGATCATTATTGAGACACCATAGATTTGGAACGGGATCAAAGACTTGGTAAGAACTTCTGTTTGGCACATTTCATAGACATAATCCATTTTCAGTTTATAAGGGCTTATATAAGATTATGGTATTATGCAGGGATTCAGATCTTGAGCAAGTTGTTTAATTTTTCTTTCACTCAGATTTCTTCTTGGTAAAATGGGAAGCATCTAGTGCTTACCTCATGGGATTATAGTGAAGATTAAATGCGTAAATATATATGAATCACTCAGAATGATGCTTAGAAATGTAAGAGCTATGCAATGTGAGACAAAACAAGGCAAGAGAAAAATATTGTATGCTTATCTCACCAATTGGTTTAGAATTCATTTGCTCAGTTCATATGGAAATTACAAATAGGCAGGCAAGGTGTAGCTCTTTTTAGTGTTAATAGCCCTAAGCTTTGAATGACAGTGACTATAAGATCACAGTATTAAATGCTCTCCACCACTCTTCTGACAGTCAATGATAACCACTACTGGAAGACTTTGGAACCTGTACTGGCAACTGGTAATGTCAGCTCCTCCAAATTCTCCATTGCTGTCCAACCTTCTGTTGTGGCTAGATGGCCTCAGTAATACTAACCCCAACTGCTCGCCATTTTGGTGTCCAGTGGCCCTTAACATTTCCAGTTCTTAATATACAAGTTCATCATTCTCTGCTAGAGATATAAATCAAGAATAGGCCAAAATATACCATACAAAACAAACTTTATTAGGACTTATGCTGCAACATAAAGTGGAACGATGCATGGACTTACTTGCTAAAGTATGAGAAAAATTATTTATATAGAAGAAAGGCAGAATCAAGCATATGCAAGATCAGATTTTCTATCTGCTAATAGAGCGGGAAGGGGTTTCTCATGGAACTGGTTAATGACAATTAGACAAGGGTAAAGTAATCCAGAGACAGCTGTGAGGTAGAGTCATCCAGAGTGGATCTGCAACCAAAGCTCACTACAGGCAAACAAATGCGTCCTGGAGTAACCATGGGGAGTCTGAGGTAGCTGTAGGTACATGCAAGAAATCTGGGGAAGCAATGAGTAAACCTATGTGAATCACTCAGAATGACTGAAGAAAGGAAGGAAAGAAAAATAAGCTTCTGAGGAGTGTCAGGGCCTTCTTCCTGTTTTGATACTAAGCAGGTTGAAGGGGTGACAAGTAGTGGTTATGTGTCAGTGTGTCCTGGTCACTGAACATCTAAACTTCCCTTCTTATATTTGGTGACTCTCTCACCATACAAGGCAAAGCTAACTTCCCACCGATAGAAGCTGAAAATTCTAGATATTGGGTCTTCAGTCTCAGTGGAGCTAGGGCATAGGAACACAGACTTTGCTATTCTAACCACCCACTCCTAGCTTTGAAAGGGGAACATGTGTTGCAGAAAAGATGGGACTGATTAGAAATAATTTTGACAGGCATAGAAAAGGTGAACACAGCTATATCCAATCTCTAGAGACGTGGAGATAGCGAGTTCTTCCAAACACAAGACCCCAGTGTCTGGGGTCAGGAAGCGGCGCATGCCATGGTCTCTGTGCTGTTCGTTCTACATCAGCAGTGATGGTTTTGCTCAACTAACTCCACCGTGTGATGACATTTTTGTCAATTTCTCAGTATATAGGTTCAAGTTTTTCATGAAATAGTGTGTATGTCCAATTTCTATGCACTCCAGAGGTCCTGCAAAAATAATATTTTTATTTTTAATAACTCTTAAAATAGTTTTATTTTGACAAAAGTGATTTTTCTTGTTTGCCATTCAGATCACTGATCTGTAATATATTTTAATTTTTCAACTTAATGAGCGTGAAGAATTAATAATATGTTTAATTATTTAGTAAATATGAATAGAAAATAACATTAATTGCCAACTTTTATGTTTATTGAATTACAAAGTTTTATTTCTCATGCATGAAAAAATTTACATTTGATTCATTGCTGGCTAAATGTGTGCACAACAAATAAATATGTGATAGTCTTACCTTCATTCTTAAAATGCATTCATTTTGTAAAATTATTTTCAGAAATATAGACATGCTGCCCTACTAGGAAGTACTGAAAGATGGTTCAGAATATATTTAAGAGAAGTCTTTTTTTTTTAGTAAAGATTTTCATGATGGTGCTTGAGAATTTGGCTCCTGTCCAAATGTAGTTTGATAAAAAATGTTCACCATGTTTTAGCTACTCTTTTACTATTCTATTATATAGTAAAATCATAATCAGAAACTGAGACTTTGAAAGTAAGAGGATACTAGGAAATAAGTAGAGGATTTCTTGACATTATTGCAGAATCTAGGAGAAAAGGAATGGTACTGAGAAACATCAGAATAACAAAAAAATTTTGGCTAAAATTTTGGCTAAAATTCTGGCTAATTAGTAGTTTCATTTTAAAACATTTTCTCCTCAGTTTTGTCTCTTGTGAAAACACCCATTAAAATTTTACTAAAATGTTAGTAACTCTTGCTATGAATATTTATTTTAAACTGTCCTTAATTATCTAGTATGAGAGCTCTTAATATGTCATGAAGTAAATAAAAGCAAAGAAAACTGCAAAGAATAAATTTAACTTTAAATTTTGTTTTATTAATTGAACTATTTCAAATAACATTTGACTCTTCCATGCTTGAAACACAGGAGCAAACACTAAATAAATATTCTTATAAATTTTATTGAATTTTACACTTTTCATTAATGACTTTCTTGTAAGGTAAATTTAAGAAAGATTATGGAACCATTTGTCAATAATATAGTACTATATTAAACTTAATTTTGTGAAGGGCACATTTTTGCAGTATGAAAATGTATAACACATGAATTTTTTTTTTATATAACTAGCTATTTATTTCTGTTGGATTGGTGTTGTTGGAGTACTCTGTATACCCCCATTAATCTATTTTTAGTGTGGACACATGATTATAGACTGAACTATACACAAAAAAAATATCTTCATGCATTCTTGTTTTGCTAAAATATAGTGTTTGGTGCCTTGTTTTCAATCAATTCAAGAGACTTTTCCCAAGGAAATATATATCATCTGCCCTCTTTCTTTTTACTAAATTCCAGTCTTAATGTCAGTAAACTTCATGTTTATGACAGTATAGAAAAAAATTATAATGATGAGAAAAAGTGTAATTGTGCAGCATTCACTTTAATACCATCATTACAATGAGTTTAATTCATAATCATTTGAAATTTAGTAGCTAAATGAATGTAGTTCACTTTGACACTGCCTTGATTGCACATACGCTAATGAATAGTTCTATGATTGATTGGTTAGATGACATCAGCACAATTATACGCCTGTCCAAGCATTAAATAGCCAAATTGTTGGGAGGAGAAACACAGGAAAGCCTGGGATAGAATGTAGATGGAGTTGGAATATAAGGAGGGTTCGAGTACAATAGAACCCTTCTTTATGGAAATGTGCTTGGAACAATTTCACAGGAAGCAGTTGCTGTTAGGCACCATTGCTATAGCGAAAGAACAATTATCTCTTTTGTAACAACAACAACAACAACAAAATGCACTGCCCCAGGACCATATTCTCTTAGCTCAGATTGTTAAGGAAAGGTTTTCACAAGATCTTCAATTCTATAACATGGTCCTTTTTTCTAATATTATAAACTGAAAGTCAAAAACCTGAGGATAACAAGATTTTTAAAACAGAAAAATCCAAATCCAAGACTATGGGTTATGTGTGCCTAACTGAATTAAATAAAATGGTTTCACTGATGACTTATGTCTTTCTTCATTCATCATTCCTCAGTATGTTGGCTTGAACAATATTTTGCAGTGCTCTATTCTCAATTTTTTTTTCTCTTTCATTTTCTAGCTCCCCTAGAAACACACACACGCATGCACACACACACACAATTAGTTAAAACCAAACTGAATCACTGAATCAGAGCTTTCTCAATGTTTTGAATCGTACTCAGGACTGTACTTAAATGTTTCTATTGTAGCTTGGATACACAATAACTAGAGGTGTGAAAAGGTGGAGCCACACAGGAATCTTGGTCATCATTTCCATAATTTTAGAGCTTAATGATTTTGTAATTCAACAGCACGTGGGCACATTATACACTGATTTACACACCTTGAGTGAACACAGGCATTTCATGAAAATGAAACACTAAGATTAATATTACAAGGCAGCTTCCAATGCAAAAGATGAATCTTCTGTAAAAATGAGATCCACTTTTCAAAGGGTCACACATAACTCATAGTACACATTACACATTTAAAATCATTATGTGAGATATCAGTGAAAGCATAATAATACTGTTACATTACTTGTAATCTCCCAAAGCATGATAGTACATGCTGTAAATTGGAGATACTGAGGAGAGCACAGCACCTTTCACTGTATTTTAGTTGACATCAGTGATATATTACATCAGCAGTTTCTCAAAGTTGAATACTCAACCAGATCCAATATGGGAGTTCTTTAAAACAATACTTATTTGGGTTTTATCCCAGATTTATTGAATCAGAATCTGTTTTTTCTCCAATAACCTTAACCCTCAATGATTCTTACAAGTCTAACAAATTTATACTTGGGAATCTTTCTGCATTAGGTTGAACTTCTAAGCTCAGTTCCTATTCCTGGAAGCAAAAATGATTTGATTTTAATGCTGCCAATATTACCTCACTGCTCCATGCCTCAGTTTCCTCATACCAGGATTGAGGAGATATACTAAGTACAAATAATTATCTTAATACTATGGGACTAAGCAAATCAGAGTCTTAAAATTATACATTTGTACTTTCATCATTTGTTACACAAAATGAAATCATCTCAAACTAAGGACATGATTGGGTACAGCTTTTAACTTGATCAAATGTACAAGTTGTGTATTTGGGCTTGTTTAAAAATATCCCAGAGAAAAGCTACAGGCATGGCTCAATATTACAGTTGGAATGGGCTAATTTAAGAGCAAATGAAGATTTTTTTTTTGAAGCAGGGAGTAAATCTATGAAAGTAATTAGAATGATAAATGATCAAAACATAAAGTTTCAAAAAGCATCTTAATAAATTGTGGAGGATAAATGTATAATGAATTATTACAGGATATGACATAACTTTGAGATAATACATTATTAAAGAAAATACAAGGAACAAGAGAAGTGCAAAAGTAAGTTTGCAGCCCTGTAATATGTTCATGTACCAACTCCCCATGATGAATGAATTCATTATGTATTGCAAACATGTGCTAATAAAAGGTAATTTTAGAAATTCTTGAAGACCCCACTACAGGTAGATAAGATACAGCTTCATTGTTTTTAAATCAATGAATTCAAAGAATTTTGAGATTACTGAATTTTATTATCTTACACTAAATGGTAAGTTGAAATAAAAAATCAAATGGGCTCAAAGAGTTTTGAATATTTCAAATGGTTTTATTGTGGAAACTAAAAGTAATGCTTATCAATTTCAGAGTTATAGATGAAATTTGCAATGAAGCGATTGATTTTTTACTTCTTGTGTCCTTATACAATGTTGTCATCAAAATTATGCATAAAAATATATCACTATGTTATTTTTTATTTTAAAGAGAAAAACAGTAACAAAATAACAACAGTGAACATAAAAACAAAACAATACCAAAACAGTAAAAACGGCATAGGATTTCACAATAAGATAGTAGGAAATAACAATAGTTGTTATATTACATATTGTTATCTTCAGCGAAGTTGCTCAGATTACCGGATGTACTTCTTTTTAAGCTGGCAGGTACCACAGCTAATGAGTAAATTGCTTATAGTAAGATGAGGTTTGATAGTACATCCAAGTTTTGAGTCTCAGATCTTGATTTTCTTTATGTAAATTTAGGGACAAGTTGATAGTCAACAGAAAATATAGACAGTACAAAAATTCCTTATATTTTTCAGTTGTAATTCTATCATAGGAAATCAAGTCTAATATTGCTGCATTTAGCAGCCACTTGCTTCACGCATTCATGCCACTTTCTACATTTTTGGTAACTTTCACAAACTTTAGCAATATCCAGTCGATTGCTTTCCTCATGTTACATGCCTCCATTTTTATAGGCAAATGTACTTAAGAGTTTTAATAAAGTCATCTTTCAAAAAATATTTAATACCTGGTGTATCAGTCAGTGCTTACTTAAATGACTAACCTAGTATAGTGATTTAATGCTTCACTGAGCAAGACAATCCCACTTATCACTGGTATGTGATTGATTTAAAGTACAATAAAAATAACAACAATATATTTTAAATAAAATATGAAGATGTGGGTATGTAGTGAGTCTTTAATATTTAATACCCATTTTTGCCACATATAGTTATTTTGTTGTGCAATTGGTGCTATTTTATTGGGGGAAGCAGGAGATAAACACTAAAATCTTGTAATTTAATATATCAAACTATTATTCACGTCTGGCATGCATTAAAAAAAAAAAGATTACCAGATGTAAGGATGCAAGATTGATCAAACAATTGAAGAGAATAACAAGTAATAAAAAAAATAGAAAGGATACAGAGCTTCATTAAACAAGATGGTAGGGATCCAGCAATGGTTGTTTTATTGCATGTTGCTGTCATTAAATTACTTGTTCTGATTATCAGATATAAGCATGCAAAGTTGGCCAAGAAAAAAATTAAGCATTAACTGTTCCTTTCAATGAACCAATAAGCATCAGCAATACACTTATCCCAGCTATCCTTGTTGATACACAAACGGAGGTTTAGCTCAGTGGCATAAGTGGCTGCCTGGCAAGCACAAGGTCCTGAGTTGGTTTCCTAATGCCAAAAAAATTAAAAATTAAAAAACAAAGATATAAACAAACAATAACATAAAAACAACACAAATGATAGTACAGAATTTCAGAGCAAGGTGACACAGATAGCCAGATATAGTCATTATACTACTAAAGTTGTCCTTTTTAATTTGTTCTAGTACTCGGTAATCTGGTTAATTTATGGTGATTGGCAAAGATATTGATAAAGCACGAGGGTAATCAGCATAAAATTTGGATGTAGCTGTTGTTTGAATTAGGATTTTCCTAAGTTTAAACTATCGGCCTGGTTTCCACTAAATTTTTGGAAATTATGTAGTATATTTTTTAATTCCAAGCAGTTCAGTAATTCACGCAGGAATTATGAGCACATATAATATATACATGGTGTATCTCATGTAACACTTCCTCCAGTTAACATTTCTCTGCATCTATAATTCAAAAAATAGAAGAATTATTTGAATGCATCTCAAATCAATAAATCACATTTTTTATCTTTAAAATTGTGAGAATGAAACAGAGTTCACAACGTTTCTCTTGGCTCATAACCTGATTCAAAATTCAGTTCAAAGTCTTCCACATTTCTTTAATGCTGATGTTGATCTTTAATTCTAAGGTCATGATAAAAATCTAAAGTGAATAAAAATAATTTAAAATCAAGAAAAAAATGAATTCTTTGTTTTCCATTACCTTTTCCTTTTACTAATTCTTTTTCTGGGGATAAATAAAGTATATTTAGAGTCTTGGTAGTTCATTATCTTTTTTCCTGTGCTGTGTTCTGAGAGTTAGAAGAATCTGAGAATGTGATAAAGACATTTTTCTAATTTAAAGCTAACTTTTCCTACCAAATATTGGAAAATGATGGTTTGAAGGACTTTCAGAGTGGTTCATAACTTTGAGAAATCAATTATCAGTTAATACAGCCCTTTTAACACACTAGATTTTGGGCGTAGCGTTCTGCCACAAAAGCATTCAAAAACTTTTTCCTATTACAGTTACAGTGTAGAAAAAAAATGCATTCTTCTTCTAACTTCACCTGTTAATCAATGTTGTGGCAAAGCCTAACATTTCTTTACTTAAAAGCAGATGTATTTGATCCGGAAATGCCTTACAATAAATGTTCAAGTATGGATCACACTTCCAATTTTGATTAGCTCTTCCACTAGACCTAGTAGAAAGTTTCCCAAGTTTTCTTTTACCCCATGAAAAACAAAAGGTGAAAATGTAAGGAAGAGGAAATTTAAATTATAAATTATTTTATACATAGATAGCATGTATATTATCTATCATATACAAGTGAATATATCTATAAATAAGTAAATATATAATATGTAAATCAGATATATATAGTTATATATAAAGATATATATGACTAGTAAAAACTTAAACTAGATCCTAATTTATGGAAATCAGTCTCTTGATGACAAAACAGAACTTGGCAAAAAAAAAAAAATTTCAATTGTAGATTTGTTGTGAACTAATCTATATACAAGAATTGAGAAGACAGTTCAGAGTGATTATAATAAGGTTATCTGCACATTAGAAAACAACTAAATAAATTGATGAGTGTGTATTGGAACTGTTAAGAATGTAGATACACACTACCATTTCATTAAATTCAGTAAATGCAATAACAAGATAAAATAGCTCTAAACTGGGGGACCTTAAATCATATCGTGACAGAAATTTTTTAGCAAGATAGCATGTAGTGTGGTTAGAAGATTGTTTACCTGGGACTGAAAATTTTCCCAGGAAACACAGCTTGCAGTGCTAAAACTGGGATAGTTCTAGGAAATCCAAGAAAGCTGGTCACTCATGATATGACATTTTTAACTGATACATATTAATGAGGTACTAGTCTCTGAGCAGTAACATATCTGCAAGTATTAATGAGTCTACGGTCTTTAGTTGTAAACATCCATAGTCCATAAAACTTGCCTTCTGTTATGGTTATTGATTTCTTCTACCTCTGTCTCTGAGTAAAGTAAGTAAAAGGGAGCAAGAGAAGATCATAATTTGGAGCCAAATGATTTAGTACATTTAATTAATGCTCACACCATGTAAAAGTAGCAACAGATTTAGAAGGAATCCTTAGCACCTTTGTATACACCAGAGTTTACCACAGGGCTGAAGTACTGGCTCAACTGAAAATATCAAAATTATTTAGTTCAAAATAATTTTTAACATTTTCAGGGGTTACAATATCAATTCATAGCTGGTGGTTTAGAGGTGAATAGTAGAAATAAATGATTTTTGTCTGTGCTCTAAGGTTTCAGTATTTGAATAATAAACTGGAAGCAATGCTGCATAAAGGCGTTAGCCTAGTCCTACAATTCAATATCAAATAGGACCCAAAAGCTAACAAAGACAAATTCCACTGTTGAATTGATAACTTTGAATCCCCACCACATATAATAGTGCTTAGCTCATAGTAAGCTCTCCCTAAATATATGTGAAATGAATTAGTCAATAGGAGGTCTGATATCAAAACATAAATTAAATCTCTCAGCAAAAGTTGATTGAATTCTTGCTAAGTAGAGAGATTAAGTCTGAAATTCTGTTTGTTTTGCTTACTCACTTGTCTCTATTTTTTATTATTTTTACTAATTCATATCAAAATTTTTATTAGGAAATATAATGATTTAAATTCTATCCCAACTGATAATATTGGTAAAAATCTCAGAAGTTTTTTTTTGTTAAATTTTTGGACTGGAAGATTTAAATCCCTAATTATTATATTGCTTTGATTGATACCACTTACTAAATATGACAGTGTAGTCAGTTATGGTCTAGTTTATTATTTATATAATTCATACTACACACTCATTTTGCTGATGCTTGAGTCCAAAAGATGGAATTGAAAGCCTGGAAAAGTGTTTACTTTATTCTATCCGATCTTCTGCAGAAAAAGATAATTCTAGTCTTATAGGATCTGTTTTTTGCAATGTTGTCATGACTATTACTTAACCAAGAGAATCCAAGACAATTTTTTAAATTTTTTTTATGTAAGCAAAGAAGTTAGGTTCAGGCGTTTATCATTTCCAGAATCGTTTCTGGTAGGAGTTCCTTGCTATGGTCTCACCATAATTGTGACTTAATTTTTATAGTTTTGGAATAAGAATCATCAGGGTCTGCAGATTTAAATAATATGTTTATACTTGTGTCCTCTGACAGTTAATAGACTTCTACAATATGATTGTTTGAGAAAGAAATACAGTATTAGTATTTGCTTGACTTATTTTTGAGAGTAACTGTATAAGAAATGAGCTACAATTTGATGCACCAGATATTTTAATGACTATTTAAATTGTAGGTCTATGTAGAGCCTTGACACATTGGTATTCCATCTGCTATTCTCCAAATGATATTACATGTTTCTTGTTATAGAAATGAAGGATCATGCAAATTTGTTCCTCAATTTTTCTTATCACAAAGCCCAAAATACTTGAGAGAAGCACTCTCTCAATGCCTCATTGGTTGATCATTCTTACTACAAACCGACATACAATAACGTTCGAGTTGAGCATATGAATCCTGGCCTTATGATTTCTTCATTTCTTGGACACTTACCACCCCTTGCTTTGTATTATGGCTATTTGGATCATAGTCTGCTAGACTTTTAAGGGAAAACAAATATATATTTTTATCGCATGTTTTCATTGTCTACATCATCTAGCACTTGCAACGTAATTAAATGTGAAAGACCATTTTCCACTCCAGTTTACTGTGGCTCACTCAACTTGTTGTAGAACAGGTAGAGACAAAACAAAACAAAAATATATGCTTATCTTTACTTTTCAGAACGATTTGATTTATCAATGTTCTAGTCAGGCTTGATTCTGCAAGAGTGGAGGACATAAAGGGAAATACACTGCATGGGGAAACAATACAGAGTATCTGAGATCTCAAGCTTTATAATCAGAGACAGATGAATTTGTATCCCTGTTCTTCCACCTACTTGTTGAGGATGACCTTAGTGTAAAACACACATAACATCCATAGTTTTGTGAGGATCAGTCACACAACAAATGTTACTGTTCATCTTTTGTCAAACAGTTTATCAGTTTAACAGGATTAGAGATAGGAGAGAGAGACACAGACATCTAGGATAATTTTGAGGCCAGGCATAAAAGAAGTCCTTTAGTTTGTTATGAGCTTTGACTCAGATATATCCCTTCCTTCAGTTTGAGTTGCACTAGGGAGAATCTAAGTGAAAATTATATGAATTAATTATGAAGTCATGTTTATATATTTATATCTTTCATACATATTCATCTATATATCTAATACTTAGTGCTTTAATTATTAAGTGGTTTTTGAACATTGTTTATGGAAGAATACACTTTGGCAGAAAAAAAAATCATCTCAAGTATAACTAGCTGACTGAGAATCAGAGCATCCCAGAAACACAACAGTGCCTCCATCTCCTGAATTCCTTCTGGTGTTTTCACTGCCAAAGCAGTTTAAACAGGCATGAGAAGAGAATAATATCACTGAACAGTCCAGTCTCTGAGAAGGGAACTCGAGTTTTCTACCTTAGAAAATGTTTCATTTTGACACCACAAGAAAAAATAATAAAAGTTACCTTCTCTTTGGAAAACTTATGAGCAATCCATGTTCTACACATTTGAAGTGAACTTGATATGAAGAATAACATGAAGGACTAGAAGAATCAAAATTATTTGAGGTTCAAAACATTTAGAAAATTTTATTATTGGACTGCTAGCAAGTATAATGACATTCATAAGATTCTGAAAGAAAGATGACAGCAGTGACTCAATTTTGTGACTCAGAGTACATCTTGTGCTGGGATGACCCCTCTGTGAACTTGCTGATATGTGAAAAGAAAACTATTTTTTGAGAAGAACATCCTAAAGATTGCATAACTTTCCTGGAATAATAGTATGGTTTAAACTGTCCTATGTTGGACCAATGAACTATTCTGTACGAGTAAATTTTCCTTCCCGTCATACTTCTTGATAAATAAATACCTTATGTAACTCACTTAAACTTCCTCTTTTTTACCCATAAAAGAAGCAAACTCTTCCTTAATATGACACACTTTGGTTTGTAGTAAAATCTGTTCTCCCCGAACTGCAATTCTAAGGTTCCAAATAAACGTTAGTTTTTGTTTGTTTGCTTACTTAACATATCATCTGAACTTCTATAGACAACAATGTTAGGTGTTTGATTCCATGATTCCCTGGGTAATGAAGTAAGCAGAACCTATTCGATTGAAATGTATGGATTTTAGTCTCACTTCCTTTTTTATCTTGTAACTTTATTAGGTATATAGTTGAAAAGGAGAAGAACATTGTGTTACTCATATTTAGAAAAATTGAACCGTCTTTAGGCTTTTTTTTTTTTTGAAAATTCTACTTCTTAAAATTTCCTTTTTCTACTCAATATTGTTTACAAACCCATCAAAAAATTACATTAATTTGTTAATTATTAAGTGAAGTAAGAAACTGAAATCACTTATAGACTACTAATTTCAACACAGTTTCAAAATAGTAAGCATCTACATTACTATACTTACAAGTGCCTCTGAACTACTATGTTAATAAATACTGAGGATTCAAGTGAAAAAGACATGATTAGTGTCTACAATATTCTTACCTCTCAAGTTTCAAGGAGAAAGTAGAACTACAGAGTGCACATTTAAAATACTCATATTGAAGTAGATAAGCAAAAATAAAGAGAGACAGCTAGAAAGCATTCAGGTTGTCCACTAAGCCATTTAGTGAGCAAGGTTCTGTGCTCAGTATAATGGAATGCAAAAAAACCCCAACAATTTCCTGAGGGCAGTTTCCACTTCCTTCACATAGGGTGAACATTTCTCTTTACAGAGTGAGTCTTAGATTTAAGTTTATATGTTTTATATAACCTGATTCTTAAGTATGGCAGCTACTTTACCTAAAGTTCAACTTAAGGAGCAGGGCATGGTAGCCCATGCCTGTAATCCCAGCACTGGAAGATCATTGCGAGTTCGAGGCCAGCCTGAATTACAAAGTGAGCTCAGGGCTAGACAGAACTGAATAGCAAGACAAAAATCTGTCTCAAAAAGACAAAGAAATTCAATTTCAGAAATAATTTCATAGGACATTTCTGTTCAAGGTTAACTTAAACCTATGAGAATATTATTCTTTATCTTATATTGTGGAGCTTTACTCAGGTATCATTCTGATCATAATTAACTAAGAATATGGTCACAAAGGAGCACAAAGATGGAGTAAATTCTTCCCAAGAGTAGGGGTAATGAAAACTTTAAAGTATCAAGAGGCAAATAAAAAGGAAGTGTACTAGAGGCAAAGTTCATAGTCTATTTCCATGTACAGGAATAAAGCATATAATGCGTAACAAGTTTGAAAACTATAAGTAGACTAGGGTAGGTAGTGAATAATATAGTCAAGTACACACACGAGAGGTAAGGTTAAAAAGTAGGTAGATTAATTGAATAGTAAAATAGGGATAGTAGAAAACACTGATGAAGACTTTTTGGAAAAGGGGAAGGAGGTCAAGATGGGGGAAAGATAAAGGAATTGAAAATGATTAAGAAATCATATAAATGTATATAATTGATATATACCAATTCCTCCAAACAAATGTAAATATTATGTAGTAAAAACATAGACTGAAATAAGCACACACAAAACAAAACAAAAATCCCTAGGTAGATTAGGACTATGATAGTCCTTGAATGTCATCCTTAAGAAGTATAGTCTTTGTCCTATAGGTGACGTCAGTCCATGAAAATTCTTAAAGAGTGGACTGATATTTTTATGTCTAGGTTTTAGAATGGTTATCTTTAAATGTTAGTGGCCATTTTATACCTCTCACCTAGTAAAAACTGGTTTCTACTTTCAGAAAACATCAAGAGAGTTTAATCTTAGAATCAGTGAAAACTGGGTAGCAAAGAGCCAAAAGGATGCAAATGAGCACAGGACAGTTTAGAAATTTTTTTCCATACTTTGTATAGGAGAGGATAACATTGACATTGGCTCTTGAATAATTTTGTGAAAGTATGAAGCCTTCCTCGGCACATACAGCAGGAATTAGACCTTAGTAGGAAAGCTAAAACCATAGATTAGTACAGCTGGGAGGTCTTCTAGTGAAATTCTAGATCAGGGGTAAGCAAACTATGATATTTCGGTCCATTCTTGACTTTTTAATATGGCCCTAGTCCAATTTTAACCTTTTCATGTTATAGATGTTATAGGGAAAGACTAAGCCCTATTTATTCAATATATACACTTCTGAGTATTTAATTTATGACATTAAATTACTTCTATTTTCAAATTAAGTTAATTTTAAAGAGAATCAGGGAGATCCAAATTTGAGTACCATTGAAAAGTCAGGCATGTTCCATCATTTACAGTATGCATTATATTTTGTTCTACTTCCTATTCTTTTCTAATTTTTGGTAGCAGTATCTTATCCTTGGGGAATCATTAATCTTTACCTGCTTTGGTTGGAGATACTCCCGTCCAGTTCTCTAGGATGTGGATATCCTGTTTGTCTAAATCAGTGTGAATGTTCCATGACTCAGGCCACATCACTGAATTAGGAATGGGCACATGATCAAGTTCAAAGTAGTGACGATCAGACCCAGTACTTCAACACTTTTCTCTTGACTTTGAACAATACAAACAAAACTCTGGAAATATGGTCAGCCGCCACTATACAATCAAGAGAAGAGAATGAGTTCAACACAAAGGAAAGACTAAAAGCTGAGATATAGTCTGGTGATATTTTTGGAGCCTCTAGATCAAAGCACTCTCCGTACATCAAATACTAGTGATTAGATGATTCAATATATTGCTCTTTAATTGTTTGAGTTTGGTTTCTTGCCATTTAAAATAAAAAGAGTAATCTCATTGATTTGCCAACTACAGTCCATGTGCATAATCCAGCAATCCAACTGGCTTTTTTTCCTGGGGGGATGGAAGTCCATGAAAGAATGAATTCATTCACTCCCTTTACATTTCAATTCATTTTTAAAAGAAGCAAAAAGGAGTATCATGCATGTGAAATGTATGTGAAATTCAAATTCAGTATCTATAAGTAAAGTTTTCTTATAACACAGCTACTCATTCATTTATGTGTTTTTTCTATCTGCTTTTGTGATACAAAGGCAGAGTTGAGAGTAGCAACAGAGACTGTATATCACATAAAACCTAAGATATTTACAATTTGGCCCTTAACAGAGAACATTTGGTGACCTCTGGTGTAACTGAATTAGTTGAGTCCCCAAAGTTCTTCTGTTTAAACATCTTATTGGCCCCCTTGGAGATGGTAAAGGGGCTCACTAAAATTTATGGTTCTATCTTAGAATAAGAATTGAAGTGCTGACAGGAGAGAGAACTAGGGGTCACTTCTAGCTACTCAGAGAATAATTCTTGGGGTAAGGTATTCATTCACTGTCAGGTAGGAGAAATTGTAAGAAATTTGAGTATGTTACTAAATGTTGTCAGGTGAAATGTTTTCTGACTGAATCTCTCAAAAGCCTGTTTTATATTACCAGCTGTAAAGGAAGAAGAGAGAAGGAGTAATTAACCTTTGTTCACTCTGTACAATATCTTGGATACTATTCTAGATTTTATTCACATATTTTGTTTGACTTCAGAGCAATCATCTAAGTAATAATATTATTTCCACTTTTATATGAGAAAACTGCGATTTTTGCTATACTTTGCTCAGCTGGTGAGTAGAGTATCAGAGCTGAGATTTGAACATACACCTGTCACAATCCCAAGCAAATGTTCTTGCTGCTGTATCATGGGCTGGAGAAATCTGAAAGAAAAAGAAAAATAATTCTAAAAATTTGAGGATTGCAAGAAGTAGAGGATATTCTATTTTGAATCTTTCTTAACAATTGTAAACTGATGGGAGCGAGTCCTTCTCCAATAAGAATCTGCTCATTGGGAATGAAAGATAACACTATAAATAATTATATTCAACTAATCACTCTGAGATTATTTTGGGCTAATCATAATGTATGGTGACCTTAATCAGAAATAACAAGGGCTGTACAATGATGGGGGCAGCCATAACAATGAAGCAGTGACAAATGGCCAGCTTATAGCGAGGTAACTTGACCTCATTGGAGCAGAGGCTGCAATTGCATAAAAGACATGAGTGCTAGCAGTTTCTCAGAACAATTTTAGGGCCAATTTGAAAGAAGTCATAAGCCAATTAGCTATTTAGACACTTTGCTAGACTGGTATAGGAGGACTGGAGGAGATAGGGCTGTGGAATTGTGTTATTGAGCCCAGAGTAAGAAATTACTGTCAGTGTAATTCCCCCACTATTACAGTAACCCAAATGGGTGAAATATAGGTTAAAGTTACTAACAGGGATAACCTTTTCCTTTTATTTTTAAGAACAATGATCATAGAGATCAGTGTCGTTTTGCAGCTCCTAGCTTGCTTTCACATAGCTATTGTGTGGCTCCTCCTGCTATATAATTGGTTGGGTTTCTCTGTAAGAATAACTGAACAGTGATAACAATTCTCCTCATGCCCTTCCTCCCATTCCAGCAGCTATTTTCCTAGCTGCTACAATCCTGTGCCTTTAAATGGGGTTGCATCCTCACCACCATTTCACAGATTTTTCCAAAACAAACAAAAACGTTTTCTATTTAGTCTTTTACTTATTTTAACTTTTAATAGGATTAATTTTCTGTCCTCCATCTTTAACATTTGCTCATATCCTTGCCCTGTTGTCGGATCCATTTTTTGAACAGGTAGCATTTTGAAGATGTGGAAATGAGCTTTTCTACTTTCCTGATAGTGAATTTATAATCCAATTGCAAATGTGAATAAAGCTACTTGTATCACCTGTGAGTTTCCTGACCCCACCTCATAAGATTTTCATATGTAAACATTTTTGCTATCAAAACTTGTAATAAATGGTAGAACTTGGCAGCAGCACATGCATTGGCAAACAGCATTTTGAACGAATGTGTCCTTAAAGGATCAGTCTTGTCAATGTTTTCAACCAAAGTGCTATGAATCACTAGTATGGCCATCAGCCAATGACAGTTAAGCTCTCTTCATGAATTAGGATGACTCTGCACTCCCACTCACCCTCCATACCCAGCCATAATTTGGTTATTGACTCCAAATCCTACTATTCTGTGTCCTGATTTCCCAGTAGATAAAAGATAGCACCTTATATTTTGCCAGCATCATATGTAATGCTTAAATCTGATATGGTTTTACTCCCAGATCCCACAACCTGCGACTTAAATGTGACAATGCTATTATTTTATAGTTTATCTTTAAAAAGTACATGCATCTTGCTAGTCAAGACAGGCAGCTTGGTACCAAGGGTGTTTAAGAATTTCTTTCAAACACATTATCATGAGATACAGCACAGAAAAATAAAGAGCCAGAGCTGAGATGGGATAGAAAGGCAATCTCCTAGGCAAACAGAATTGCTTGTTCTTCACCACTGACAGAATTTGTAAAGAACACACTAAAAAGCAGCCAGTGCAGATACACAGGAGACTTCTTCATATGCAGCATAAGAATAGACAAGAGAAAACCATGATTGTACAGCTAATATACTAGTCACGATGGAGTAAGATACCACTAAACTTTATAAAACTCTCTTTGAATTGGTTTCCTTTCTTATAGGAATCACAAAGGTTACTCTTGCAGCAGTATTTCCTCTCCTTTGCTTTGCCATGCCTTAGTGATGTGCAGAAAGGGAATTTCATCCATTAATGATGTTCTTACTTTCAATCAAATTGCGGTTTCTAGATTACTGCTTCCTCCCAGTTTTCTCTAATTAAGTGGCATCTATGTTTCTTAGCAATTATTTTAAAGAGCATCAAAACACTTTGCAAGTTTGCCTGGCCTGAAGAGTGGAGAAAGGGTTGTAGTTAGAGTGTCGTATGCTATATTCCTCCCTATTTTTGGATACATACCAAAGTAAACAACATGGGAAACTCTGTATTATTAATTTGAAGGAAATGGCTTTGTGATACAGTATGTTCAATGCCAAAAATATTTAAAATATATTATAATTTACATAATTTAGATTTATGTTCCTTACTTCCTAGTGTCCTGCAAAGATGATTCTGGCTAATTCACCTAACGTTTAACGCAAGAGATTCAAATGCTAGCCTCACCAGTCATTCAGATAACTATTCCACAGTTCAGAAGAGAACTATGATTATTTTATTCACTTAGTAGTCATCATTTGGCTGCTTACCATGGGTGAACATACCATACACTGTTTATATTAAATCTAGTTATTGAAACAATTACAAAAATGTTGAATTTAAATGATTTAAAGGGTCCAAGAAGGAAAAATATTTTCCTGTCCCTGGAAGTTCAATAGGGAATCACATCCTTATATCCATTACACGTTGTAACAGATTGATTCATTTTAGATGATAATTTCCCAAATATATTGAACCATCACTACTATTTTTAGTGGATGCATATATAATGTAAAGAACTTTGCAAAAAGAAAGACAATTAATCTTTTGATAGCCAGGAAATTAGGTTGTAGTAAAATGAACAATCCTAATGTAAGTGGAGAGTCTAATTTTAACTTTATGTTTTCACCATCACCCTTCTTATCTGTTGCTTGTTACTTTCTGTGTTATACACAATTTTTTTGTATTGCAGAAACATATTTGTGAGAATGTTCTCAAGACCTCAATAAATGCTATTTTCAGTTAACTGTAGTAATTTGGATAAACAAAACAAATACAGAAACAAAGACTAAAATTAAAAGCCATTTTCATTTCTTAAAGCTTTATTTCATAATGACTCTTTCAAAATTTTAAAACTGTCAGAAGTAGTTATGTTTTACTACACATGTGCCAAATTGCAATTTAAAAATATGGAATTGCTTTTATCTTTGTGATTTTGCCTACTATGAAGACATAAATACATTCTTTAAATGCAGGAAATTATATTTGCAAAGTCATAGGGAAATAAAATTCTAAAGAACTTTTATTGGACATTTTCCTGTCTATACTGTATTTAAATTTGATTATATAAAGGCCTTATATGAAAACTGAAAATTTCTGCTAAGTTCAAGAACTCCTTTTATACTCCAACTGAAAGTTTCAGGACACAAAATTAAAAGTCAAATTTTCTATAATTGAAACATCCAGAAAATTTGTACATATGGGGGCATGAAAATGTCTAGATAGTTGTCTAGTATTTTAAGTTTTCCTTGGAGTGTTTCATATCACATAAATGTAGGAGAAGTCGACAAAGTTTCTACTGTAGCTTTATTAAGATTTAAAAACTGTAGATATTTAATTTATATTTAATAGTGCCAATTTACCCCCAAACAAACCATTGAATACTGTTGTTGTAAACTATTTGAGATTTATGTTTCTTACTTCTCAAGTGTCCTGCAAAGACGATTCTGGCTAATTTACTTAATGTTTAATGCAAGAGATTCAAATGCTACCTTCACCAGTTATTCAGATAACTATTCCCCAGTTAAGAATAGAACTATGATTATTTTATTCACTTAGTAATCATCAATTGGCTGCTCACCGTAGGTGAAACATAATATTATTACTATGATAAGTGTGACATATGGAAGTAGGACACGTTCTTAGCTCCTAAATCTTTGTTTTTCAGTGATTATCTCAAACATTCTGAGTGTGTCACAGATATGTTTTGTCATCCTTGTATAACATTATTGCTTCTAAAAGTATAGAGTGAATTTAGTTTGACCACATTTATAAATAATATCATTTTAAGGGAGAAAATGACTAAACACAATTAGGTAAAGGCATTAAGTTAATAAGAATTTTGTCATTAAACAATTACTCTGGCCATAGCTCTGTTCCATGGGGTTATTAAGCAGCTGACTCTGAAGAAAATTAACTAAAATTCATTCCTAACTTCCCTCTTAGAAGTCAAATTTTCTCTACAACAAAGTTATTGAACATTTCCAAATGTACTAATGACAATAATAGTAACAATCATTTATATTATCTCTAATTGTGGAAATTCCCTGTGATTTTTTACTATATTGTTTTTCTGTTTTCTTTACTAATTGAGACACCAGAAGTTATTTCATCTCTCTTTTAGACACTCCTCTGCTTTTCCTTGTCTTTGCATCCTTCTCTCTCCCTGTAAAACCACTAACATATTCTTGGAATTATCATATGATTGTCATAACTTCAGATTAAACCTTTATTTCTTCATTGATTTTTATCAACATTGTATTAATGAGAATATGTGCTCTCATTTCCCACTTAAACCTGTACGCATTACATGACCTTTGAGATCTATCTTTTCTTCCTTCATCTCTCTGTATTTTGAACTTTGACAAATAATTTCTCCTCCCCAAATTGGCCTAATGAAATTTCATTGTAAAATAAGTTAATTCACATTTGAGTGAGGCTCACAAGCAGAAAGGGCAACAGTAAGTAGTTCTCACCATGTTGTAGAAAACAGGTTTATCTGACATTGTTATTCTGTGCCTCATACAGGTAAGTTGGTAAGATCTAAAAGACCAGAGTTTGAATACATTCTCACAAACAAAACTGAAACTTCTAAGATTAATTTATGGCCCATTTCTGACACCAGGGAAGCAGTTTTCAGGCAAAATTCCTAAAGGAAATGTACATATAATTGGTTGAAGTGTTCTGTATACGTTTTAATCTTCAGAAATTTGCACTAGTAGAAAGGTAGTGAGATTTTAGAAGTAAGACAGGTCTGCAAAATCTTCATCAGACAACAGGCTTTTTTGCCTTTCTCATTTTCATTGTGCTCTGAGTAATTAGCTCTATTAGGTTATTGTTATATTTTTGTTGGTGTTGGTTTTTTTTGTATGTTGTTGTTGTTGTTGTGGTACCGGGAATCGAACTCGGGACCTTGTGCTTGCCAGGCAGGCACTTGTACCGCTGAGCTATATCCCCATCTCCCAAGTTACTCTTTTTGATCAAATAACTTTACCTGTTATTTACTAATTACCTTTACTAATAACTGAAAACATTATAAAGTAATATTTTTGCTGCAACCATTCACTTTTTCTTCTGTTCCTAATATTTCCTTTGTGAACACCCTATATTCTTCCCATGTTCTGCATTTTTTGCTTTATTTTCAATTTTTTTATTGCTATATGTTCTTGATATATAATAATTATGCTACCTGGGGAACAGGCATAGTAACATTGTGTCTTAACGATGTTAACTTTTGTTTTCCCTCCTGACCTTCCCTTGCTGTCTACACAAAGTCTAGTCCCTACTTGTTATCATCTCTCTACTATTTTGCTCTTTCAATTATTTATATTTAAGGTTATTTAACCTACTTTGTATAGTGTTTTACACTTAAAAATATGTGCTCAATATCCAGTCATCTGCCTACAAATCACTTGTTTATTCTTCTGTATGCCAGAGTACTACTCCATTGTAATCCAATGTATGCAACATTTTCTTGTAATCCAATATATGCAACAAATTGGCAACGTATACCCATTTTCTGGGTACATAGAATGGTTCTAAATTTAGTTTTTCTGAATTGTGCTGTTATAAACATGGGTGTACATGTATCACTGTAACATGATGCATTTACCTATTTTGGAAAGACACCCAGAAGACGCATAGCAGGGTCAAATAGAAATTTTATTTGTAGTTCTTTGAGAAATTTCCAGATTGATTTACGTAGTGGCTATATTTGTTTACATTCCCAACAATAATATAGAAGGGTTTCTTTCCCCTTACAACTTCACTAGAATTTTTTTAAGTTCTTGGTAATAATCATTCTTTCTAGAATAGGATGAAATTTGAGTATTTCTTTGATTTGCATTTCTCTAATGGTTAGAGATGCACAATATTTTTTCATGTGCATATTGGCCATTTACACTTCTCTTGAAAATATCTATTTTAGTTACAAATCTTTGATTGAGTCTTTTATTTTGGCTAATGTTTTGAGTCCTATATTAAACAAGAATGGTGAGATTAGACACTTTTGTGCTCTTCCTGATTCTAGAAGAAATAATCGCATTTTTCATGTAATATGATGTCAGCAGTTGATTTGTCAAAATGCTTTTTTGTCAAAATGTTTTCATCATTTATTTTAAGCTTGTTCTATACCTGTGTTCATCTTAATATTTTTACCATGAATGAATATTGGATTTTGTTGAAGGCTTTTTTCCTACACCTATTGAGATAACCATATCATTGTTATCCTTTCTTATATTTATAACCATCTTTATCCTTGTTTATGTCTAAATATATTGCATTTATTGATTTACCTATATTGAATCACCGTAGAAAGAAGTTTAATCTATTGCAATATATTTTATTTTTAATGATTTGTTGCATTCTGTTTGCAAGTAACTTGTTGGGGAATTTTGCATCTATGCTTGTTAAGGAATTTGACCTGTAATTTTCTTTCTTGTTGAAGTTCTTGGCCAAATTTGGTATCAGAGTCAAGCTAGGTTCCAGGAATGAGTGTGGAAATGTCCCTTCCAGTTTCAGGGAATAGTTAAAGAAGTATTTGCAGTAAATTTCCCTTAAATTCTGGAAAAGTTTAAGTGTAAATCCATTGAGTTGCGGGGTTTTCTTAAGTGCTAAGGATTTTATTAATGCCTCTATTCTACTGTCTCTTATTGGTCTACTCAGGCCTTTTGTATTGTTTTGTTTTAGTTTTATTAATTTGTATTCATCTATGAATTCATCAATGTTATCTAAAGTTGCTAAATAATTGGGATATAACTTTTTAAAAGAGCTTCTTATGATCCTCTGGATTCCCATGCTCTCTGTTGTGATTTTACCCTTTTCATTTATAATTTCACTGATATGGGTCTTTCCTTTCCTTCTTTTCTTAGGTTCACCTAAGGATTTATCAATCTTGTTTATCCTTTCAAACAACCAACTCTTAAATTCGTTGCTCCATTGTTTTGCTTTTTGTCTCAATTTCATTAATTTATACTCTTGCCTTTTTATTTTCCTTCCTTCTAATTATTTCAGATTTGGATTATTCTTGTTTTTCAGACACCTAACTTCAGATGCCTAATTAGGTCATTTATTTGAGTTGTTCTGTTCTTTTAATGTGAGCATTGAGAACTATAAACTTCCCTGTTAGAACTGCTTTCGTTGTGTCCCATGGGTATTGCTGTGTTTTGCTTCAATTTTCATTTGATTCTGGGAAATTTCTAATTTCTTCTTTGGTTTATTCTGTGACCCATTGATTATTCAAGAGTGTGTATCTTCCTGTTTCCATTTTTTCTGTGGTTTCTTTTGCTGTTGATTTCTATTTTCATTGTGCTATATAATCTGATAGCAAGCATAGTATTTTTAGATGTATTTATAACTATTTAAGTAGATCTTATAACTTAAGTATGGTGCATTTTGGGAAAATGTTCAGGATGATTCTGAAAAGAAGGTATATTCTGTTATGTTGGATGATTTATTTCATGCTGTGACTTATCTCTAGTATTTATTTGTTTATTTTCATAAGCTGGTTAAACTTTTTATGAGTGAGATATTAAAATCCCCTGCTTGAATTATGTTGGTTTCATCTGTCCTTTCTTGTCTAGTGATTGTTTTATGAAATTTCATGTGCTAGTATTTGGTGCATATATACTTATAATTCATCTTTTCTTGTTGAATTTCTCTCTGTATCAGTATGTAGTAGTCTACTTTGTCTCTTCTGATCAGCTTTTGTCCGAAATCTGCTTTTTCTGATTATTGGATTCTTACTCTTGCTTATTTTCAGGCTGCATTTACATGAGTATCATTTTTCAACCTTTAATTCTCAGTACATGTGTTAACTTTTGCGTAAGGTCTGTCTCTTGCAGACAATATATGGTTGAATTATGTTTTCTGATCCAATCTGCCATTCTGTGCCTTTTGATTGGTGAATAAACACTGAAAGTTATTGGTGTAAAATATTTACTGATTCCTGTCATTTTGTTATTTTTACCGTGATGATTCCTTTATTTTTTTTCCTTTTGTACAAGTACCACTCCAGTTACTTATATACTTTCCTTTGGGCTCTTTGGGGGTGATGACCTCTGTGTATAGATTTATCGTATTTTCTAAAATACTGGTCTAGTGACTTTCTTATGATTCCTTGTCAAGAAAAATATGTATTTCTCCATTAATTTTGAAGGATAATTTTACAGGATATAAAAGTGTGTGTTGACATATTTTCTCAGATCTTGAAACACTTTATTTCAAACTTTCTTGGGCTTTAAGGTTTGTAGCGAGTAATCTGCTGTTATTCCATTTAGGTTGTCTTACTTAGGTTATTTGTTGGTTTGCTCCAATAACTTTTAGTATTCTCTGTTTGGCTGAGTTTCTGGTATTTTGGCTATGATGTGTCATGAGTTTTTTGCTGGTTGTGACTCTTTAGAATTCTATATTCATCATTTAACTGATATTTAAATGATTTCCTTAGACTTGGAAAATTTTCTGCTCTACTTTTTAAAATAAATTTTTACACCTTTTGAGTCATCTTATAATTTTTACATTATTCAAATAAATCTTAGGTACATTTTTTGAGCCATCTACCATTTTTTGGACCCACTTTCTATGCTGTCTATATTTAGTGTATTACTGAGTATATGATGTCTTGCACCAATCTTGTCTTCAAATTTTGACAGTTTTTCCTCACATCAATCTTATCTGCTATTTATATTTTGAATTAAGTTATCAGTATCCTAGATTTCTGTTTGATTTCTATTGATGATTTTTAATTTTTTACAAAAATATTCTTTCATACTTTGTATAATCTAGCTCACTAAGCTTATTTTTGTATCTTCTTTTAGCTTACTGAACATTTTTTTTTTTTTTTTGGTGTTTCTCTGGTACCAGGAACCGAACTCACGACCTTGCACTTGCCAGGCAGGTGCTTTTGCCGCTGAGCTAAATCCCCAGCCCCTTACTGAACATTTTATTAACTCCTATACCTTTTTGATGAATTCTTTTTAAACTCAAAAAAAATTGTATGAATTTACTTATTTATTTCTTTTTGGTTTCTTAAAATACTTTAAGCATTTTTCTTTTGAGTTTTTCAGCTGTGACTTTGTTTAATTTAGTGACCATTACATAAGTTTTCAGGGAATTATGGGTTTTGAGAGACTTTTTAAAACTTTCTTTTCTCATGTTTCTATAGATTTTGTTGTGATGAGGATGGGAAATCAGTTAGGATGGAGAAACTGTATCATGATTTTGGAGATAACTTTACTTAGGGTATATCTCCCTGTGATGTGTGACCCTGTCATTGGCTATGTTTTGGTGCTTATGTACCTTTCCCACTTACTCAGCATAACTGGGTCAATCTCATTTGCTGTTTTATAATGAGAAAATAACTACTGGTTTTATCAGCATTTACAGAATCAACCAAATATCAATCATATAAATTAAAAACTTTTAATAATGTCGCACTTTCTTTTTCAATAACCCAGAAAGACAATGGATTAGTACTGACGACAAGTAGGTTCAGATGTAGAATAGGAAGAAAGGCATAAGAAAAAAGGGAAGGGGCTGGGGATTTAGCTCAGTGGCACAGCGCCTGCCTGGCAAGCACAAGGTAGTGAGTTCGATTTCTGGTACAGGAAAAAAAACAAAACCAAAAAAAAAAAAAAAACCTAGAAAAAAAGGAAAAAGGCCATTTAAAAGGATGGAACAATGAAAATAGAAACAATATCAAATGTCAGTAGGAAACTAGATATGGCTTTTTGAAGTTATATTTATATATGTATCAAGGAATTTAAGAGCATTTAGAGGTTATCTGCAGGGTTGGAAAAAAAGAGTAAGGCTAAACGTATCATTGGAGAGTGGGGAAAACTACATAAGTGTCAGAAACAAATAATAAAGCTAATACAAAGCTTGTGTTTGCATCTTCAATAAATAATTTTTGGTGGGAATTAATCTAATATTACCATCAAAGATGCTATTTAAAACAAGAATAATTAATTCTTATTCTCAATTTTTCATATACAAACACCTCCCGTATGTGTTCAAGATGAAAGCAGAAAATGAAAAAAAAGCCATAAAAGTTAACAGTCCTTTTCACATGAACCTCTGAGCTTGCTTTGCTTTCCCTTGGTTGGCAGAGCTCTTTAAGACTTCAGCCCAGCTCCTGTGAATGTGGCTAGCTAGATGTTTGTCTCTGTCATATGAACAAAAGCCTTCAATTTTATCAGAGGAAGGGCATAGCAAGATTGTCCAAGTACCTAGACCTTCACAGATTTATTTTTCTTAATTTATATTTTTATTAGAATGTAAAATGTTGATTGCATGAGCAACAGTGATTTGGTACATGTACATAACACAGCTTAATTCTTTCTACTTCCCCTCTTCTCCCTCCATCTCTTGATCTCCTTCCCATTTGCAAAAGAAAAATCTCCCCATTTCTTATTATCTATGTTCTATTTTGAATTTTAAGTTAATTGTTGTTTGTGTTTCTCACATAAGAGAAACTGTGTGGTATTTAATCTTCTGTGTCTGATTTATTTCACTTAACATTGTTATCTTAACAGCATTCATTTTCTTTCAAATGACTCAAATTTCTCCTTCATTATTGAAGAATAGTACTTTTTGGTTTATAAATACCACATTTTCTTTATCCATTCATCTGCTGTTGGACACACAGAGTGTTTAGAAGTTGTTCTAATATAAGTACAGGTATATACATATTATTATAATATGATATCGTTAGTTCTCTCAGAAATATTCTTAGAAGTGGAATAGTTGGATCAAAAGGAATTTATATTTTGTGTTTTGAAGCATACCTACACTGATTTCATAGTAGTTGTACTATTTTAAATTCCTATGAACAAGGTTGTAGTTTTCTTTTTTGCCACAGACCCATCAAAGTTTGTTGTTATTTTATTTCTTGATTGTTGGCATTATTTAATTTATTGATGATAGTCATTCTTTCTGGAGTAAGATGAAATTGTAATGCTGTTTTAATTTGTGTTTCTCTAATGACTAGATATATTAAGTTTTTTATGTGTTTACTGGGTATGTACTTCTAAGAAGTGTCTATTCATTTTAGTTGTTAATTTGTTATTCTTTTTAATTCGGGTGTCTAATTTTTAAAATGTTTATGTTCCAGATAATAGCTCTCATTGTGAGCAATAGCTGAAAAAAATTTCTTCCCATTCTGTAGACTCTCTCTTCACTCTGGTGGTGTTCTGCTGAATAGCTTTTTATTTGATTTAATCTCATTTCCTGATTCCTGATGTTATTTTCTGTGCAAAGGAAGTTTTGTTCAGAAAGTTCTTGCTTATGCCTATAACTTCAAGAACTTTACCTACTTTATATTCCAGCATATTTAGTGTTTCTTTTTCAATATTTAGGTTTTCAATATTTTATTAGTACATGTTTGCAGTACACAATATTAAATTTATCAGAGGGAGTTTGTACATGTACATAACATATCTTAATTAATTATTTTTAAATTCCCTCCTTCCCCATCCCTCCCTGTTTCCTCCAACTATTTTTCCAATTGCCACTTGCAAGAGCTCTATTTCCATTTTTTCTTAAAACTTCTCTTTTTTAAAAATCATTCTTCCCTTTCCCTGCTCCCCCTCTCCTCCCTCCATCTATTCTTCCCCTTCCCATTTGTAAAAGATCTCTTTACTTCCTATTATCTATCTTTTATTTTGTTCTTTATTTATTGTTTTGTTATCTCATATAAGAGAAACTATATGATATTTAAACTTATGTCTGACTTTTTTCACTTAGCATTATTGTCTCAAGGTGCATGCATTTACCTATAAATGCCAAATTGCACAAGTAATATAACCAAGAATCAACAAATGGAATGACATCAAATAAAATAGCTACTGCACAACAAAGGAAGCCACCAACAGTGTGAAGAGACAATATACAAAAGGGGAAAATTTTTGTCAAAAAAACATCAAAAGAAATTCCTATGAACATATTTAGAATATGTAAAAGTTGCAAAAATATAAAGAAACATTTAATTAGTGGGCACCTGAAATAGACATGTCTCAGATGAGAAACTGCAAATGGTGCTATGGTTTGTGTCTGGATGTGCCCCCAAAGCTTCATGCAGCCATGGGGTGGGCTTTTAGAGTTTACAATTGATTCATTGTAAATGTTGGTATTATGGGTGTGAGTGCTACACACGCCCTGGGGTGGGTAGTTTGCATACAATGTAAGGAAGGTAAAGAGCTTTTTGCCTCTCCTCCCCTTTTGCTCTTGTTGCTTTTACTGTCATCTGCTGCCGTAAACTATTGCCCTCTGCCATGTGCCACTCTGCATTGGAGCCAGCTGAGTATGGACTGAAACCTCCACACACTGTGCTAAATGAGTCTTTCCTATGTTAATTTTGGGTGTTAGGTATTTTGTACAAGCAATGAGAGAAAAGTAACGAAGATAGAATTTGGTACCAGGAGTGGAGTTGTTGTTGTGACTGGACCTAACCATGTGGCTCAAGAGCCTTTCGAAATGGCTTGTGGGAAGTGTTTGGAAAATTAGGAGATGGTGTCAGAAAGAGTAGAGCTGGAATACCTTCAGCTGTTCTGTATGACAGATTCTGGTCAGAGTTCAAAAGACCAGAGGGTGATAGAAATTCTATCGGTAAATACCTGGCTCAAGAGGTTTCTGCAGGGAAAAAGGACTGCATTTGATGCTAGACTCCAGATGATGTGTATTATGGCTTGGCAGAAAGTTTGTCTGAATTTTGTTCATATCCACAGACTTTGCCTAAAACTGCGATTAAGGGCAGTGTGCTAATTAATCTGGAAGAAGAAATCCTAAGGCAGTTAAATGTTGAAGTGGTTGCATGGCTATTGTGGAGGGCTTTTAGCCAGATTTATGTTGTAAATGAAGAGCAAAAAGGCCAACAGGATGATTTAAACATTGTGAGTTTGGCCAGGGAAAAAGTTCCAGTAAAACTATGGACTGTAAAGACAGAGCTGAGGAGGAGATCTGGATTGCAAGAAGGAACCAGAGAATATAAAAGATTGCCTGAGGGCATCACAAGAACCAGCAAGTTCCCACCTTTTGTGGTCTAAACACAGCCAAAGAGAAAGACTTTGCTTTGAGGAGAAAGCCACAGAGCACCATGTTCCAGAATGGCAGCATCATAGAGAATTTCTTCCTCTGAATTGGATTCACAGTGCCCACAGATCCAGGCACTCAAACCTTATGGTTAAGAGAAAGGAAAACTTGAGTACTGCTCCAGGTGTCAGCAGACCTTGGGATCATCCATGAGGCACATATAGAATGCAAGATTTCTGAGATTAAGAAGGCTTCCACCTACATATCAGGAGGCTAGGAAAGCCAGGCCACGTTCCCTGAGAGGGAAGTGTGTGAAAATGTGAGTAAGTAACATAAAGTACAGTGGAGACCTCAAAATTTCAGGAATGTGGATTGTCTGAGGAAAGTTGCAAGGAGGGAGCAAAGAGGGCCCAACAGAGAAGCCTTAGAAGCTGCAGCCTTCAGAAGTGCCATAGGGGCAGAGTCATGCAAGCCCTTTGTAGCTCACAATTTACCACGGATTGTTTCAGATGCTCCACATGGAATTACAGGACTTAGTGTTTGCCATGATGGGTGTTGGACTAGCTTTGGTCCCAACGCTTTGTATCCTACTGAGTGTACTTTTTGGAATGGTAATATTTCTTTTGTGCCATTAGATGTTGGAAATGTTTAACTTTCCATTTGTACAGGGGCTCACAGTTAAGAAATTGCCTTAAATCTCTGAGGAAATTTGAGACGTGGACTCTTCAGCAATGCTGAAACTTTCAGGATTTTGGCAACTCTTTTTTTTTTATTATTAGCCCATATTTTATTTGTCTATTCATTTAATTTCAAAGGGGCAACTCTTAGTGACGGACTAAAATATCTTTTGCATAAAAGTATGTATATGAGTCTTTGGGGAGCCAGGTTCAGAAAGTTATAGTTTGTGTCTGGATGTTCCCCCAAAGCTTCATGCAGTCATGAGGCAGGCTTCTAGAGTTTATGACTGATTCATAGTTAAATGCTGGGATTATGATTGTGAGTGCTGCACCCACCCTGGGGCGGGTAGTTTGCATACAATGTCAGGGAAGGAAAGAGGCTGCTTGCTGCCTCTCCTCCCTTTTTGCTCTTGTTGCTTTTGCTGTCTTTTGCAGCCATGAACTGTTGCCCTCTGCCATGTGCCACTCTGCATTGGAACCAGCTGAGTATGGACTGGAACCTCCACAAACAGTGGGTTACATAAAGATTTCCTTCTTTAATTTTCTGTGTCATGTATTTTGTCCTAGCAAAGAGAGAGAAGTAACCAAGATAAATGGCCAATAAATATATAAAAAATGTTTAACATCATTTGTCATTCAATAAATGAAAATTAAACCAACACTGAGATTCCATCTTAGTCCAGAAATAATTGGTATAAGAAAGAAATCACCAATTAAAAAATGTAGACCACACTGCAGGCAGGAAGAAGGAACTTTTTTTCATTGTTTATTAGAGTGTAAACTAGTCCAGTCAGTATGGAAATCAGTAGAGAGATTCCCCAAAATTATTCTAAAAATAAAAATTCCATTATTTTCCCCAGCAATTCCTCTGCTAGATATCTTCCCAAAATAGTTAAAGTCATATCATATTACAGTGATATATGTGTACTCATATTTATATCAGCACAATTTATAACAGCTAAATCTTAGAAATAACATATATACCCATTAACCAATAAATAGATAAAGAAAATATGGTACTTATATACAGTGGGGTACTACTCTATCATAAAGAAAACTATTTTGCTTTTGATCCATTTAGGTTTCATTTGTTGTAACATATGGGTCTAGATTCATTTTTTGCATTTGTACAGCCAATATTTTAAGCATCCTTTGTTATAGAGGCTACCTTTTCTCTACCGTGTGTTTTCAGCCGCTTTGTCAATATTCAAAGTTTGAATATGCCTGAGGTTGTTTCTCCATCCTCTGTTCCTTACCATCACTTCATATGTCTGTTTTTGTGCCAGGATCATGCTCTTTTTATAATTGTTTTAATATAACTCCTGCTTTGCTCTTGTTGTCCAGGATTGTTTTCGTTATTCTGAGTCTCCTTTTGTTCTGTGTAAATTTCATGAATATTTTCTCTAGTTCCTTTAGAAATGCTGTTGGTATTTTGATTGAGACTGCGTTAGATCTGTGTATCAGTTTGTAAGGCCATTTTGACAATATTGTGTTTTTCTAAGAACAGGTGATATCTTTTTTTCTTCTGGTGTCTTCTTTAATATACTTTTTTCTAGTATTATAATTGTAATTATAAAGTTCTTTCACTTTAGTTAGGTTAATTCCTAAGTATTTAATTTTTTAATGCTATTATTAATGGTATTGGTTTCTTAATTTCTTTCTTCTTGGGTTCATTATTAGCAAACAGGAAAATGTTTATTTTAAGTGTAATGTTTTGCATTTGTTTATTAGTTTTAGAAGTCTTTGGTGTAAATTTTGAGAACTTGTATTTAAAAATATCACGTAAACTAAAATTAAGGATAGTTTTAATTCTTCCTTTCTTACATGTATTTATTTATTTATTTCTCTTGCCTGATTTCTCTGGTCAAAATTTCCAGTACTATTTTAAATAAAAGTGGTGATAATTTACTTCCTTCTCTTGATCCAAGTATATTTTTTCCATTTAACATGTTGACTGTAGGTTTTTCATAAGTGGATTTTATCAGACTGAGATAAAGTCTCTCTATGCATTTTTTCTTGATTTTTTTATTTTGAATGGTTTTTAGAATTTTTTCCAAAGGCTTGTCCTGCATCTTTTGAGATGATTATGTGATTTTTGTCCTTGCTTTACATGATGTATTACATTTATGGTTTTGGGTATATTGAAACATTCTTGTATTCTCATTAATCACAATTATAGAGTACTATAATTTTCACTTTATAGATCTCTCACTTCCTTTGTTAGATTGATTTCTAAGTATTTTTTTTTGAGTTTATTGTTTGTGTACAGGAATGCTATCAATTTTCGAGTGTTGACTTTGTATCCAGCTCAGACACTAAATCCAAACATTAAATCTAGAAGTCTTTTGGTGGAGTTTTCAGAGGCTTCCATGTAAAGTATCATGTCATCCTCAAATAATGATAATTTCCCTTCCTTCTTTCCTATCCTTATTGAATTTATTTCTGTCTCTTTTATATTTGCTCTGGCTAATGTTTCCAGAACTATATTGAATAAGAGTGCTGATAATGGACATCCTTGTCTTGTTCCTGATTTTAAAGTGAAAGCTTTCGGGTTTTGTCCATTTAGTATGAACTTGGCTGTTGGTTTGTCATAAGTGGTTTTTTATCAGATTGATGTAAAAACTACCTATTCTGATATTCTCTATGAGTTTTGGTCTTTATCAAAAGCTTTTCCTTCTTCTATTGAGATGATCATGGATTTTTGTCTTTGGCTGTTTTGATATGGTGTGTTATACTTATTGATTTACATAAACTGAACCATCCCGGCATCCCTGGGATGAAACCCAGTTATCCATGTTGTATAATCTTCTTGGTTTGCTTCATTCTGTTTGACAGTATCTTATTCAGGGTTTTTTCACCTATGCTCATTAGGGAAATAGGCCTGTATTTCTCTTTTCTTACTGAGTCTTTCTCTGGTTTTAGTATCAGTGTAATACTTGCCTCCAGGAATGAGTTAGGAAGAATTGCTACCCTTTCAATTTCATAAAAATATTTGAGAATTCTGGGCATTAAATCTTCTCTAATTTTTTTGTAAAATTCAGCTGTGAATCTGTCATGACTTGGACTTTTCTTTGTTGATAGCTTTTTAAATATGTTTTCAATTTCATTGACTGATATTGTGTTTTTTAGGATTTTTATATCTTCTTTATTTAGCTTTGTTAAATCCTATGTATGTAGGAATCTGTCCCACTTTTCTGTGTTTTCCATGAAATGAAAGTAAAGATTTTCAATGTAGGTGTTGACGATCTTCTGAATTTCTAAAGGATCTGCAGTAATTTCACCCTTTTCATTCCTTATTGCATGATTTAAGTTTTTTGTTTGCTTTTTTTGATAATGTTGGCTATGGGTTTATCAGTTTTCTTTATTCTTTCAAAGAATGAGCTCTTCAATTCATTAATTCTTTGCATTGTTTTCATATTCTCATTTGCATTAATTTCTGCTCTGATCTTCATTATTTCTTCCCTTGTATGGGCTTTGGGCCTGATTGCTATTGTTGTTCTAAAAGCTTGATGTGGAGCATTAGGTTGCTAATTTGTGTTCATTCTGTTTGCCTGATATGAGAATTCACACTATTATTTCACCTTGAGGACTGCTTCCTTGCATCCCATATGTTCTATTAAGCTTTATCTGCATTTTCATTTAATTCAAATAATGTTTAATTTCTTCTTTAATTTCATCTGTGACCCATTGGTTGTTCAGGAAGGTGTTATTTAATTTCCTATGTTATGGTGGTTTTGTGATTACTTCTGTCAATAAATTTCAATTTCATTGTACTCTGGTTGGATAATATGCATGGGACAATTTTAATTCCTTTGCATTTACTTAAGCATGTTCTATTGGCTAGTATATGGTTTATTTTAGAGAACATCTTGTGTGCAACTGAGAAGAATGTGCATTCTGATGTTTTGGGTGGAACATTTTGTAAAGGGCTACTAATTCCATTTGTTCGCAAGTTTGGATCAGGTCTACTTTTTCTTTGCTGATGTTTGTTTTAGTTTATTTATCTCTTTGTTACAAGGGGGCTTTAAGATCCCACATTATGATTGTGTTATTGCTTATTTGATTTTTCATGTTTATTAGTATTTGTGTTATAGAGTTAGGTACTCCCATATTTGGTGCATAGATATATATGATTGTTATCTCTTCCTCTTGCAGTTTTCCCTTAACAAGTATATATAACCTTCTTTATCTCTTCTTATCATTCTTGGTTTGAAGTTCACATTGTTTGCAAGCAGAATGCTTTCCCTGCTTTTTTCTGGCTTGCTGTCACATGGAGTATTGTTTTCCATCCTTTGGCTTTCAGTCTATGAGTTTCCTTTTAAGTTAAATGTGTTTCTGGTATAGAGCATAGTGTTCAGTTTTGTTTCTTGATCCACTCTGGCAGTCTGTGTCTTTTGATTGATGAATTGAGGCCATTTAAACTAATGGTTATATTTGATACATATTGGCTTACCTTTGTTACGTTATTTTCTTGCTATTGATCCCCTACTTTCCCCCTCTTTTCAATTACTTGCCCTGCCTGGTAGTTCCTTTCAACTGTTGTTCATTGACTTGGGGTCATTTTTGTCTCTTTGTAGTGTATTTTTAGTACTCTTTGTAGGGTTGGTTTTGAAGCCATGAAGTTCTTCAGTTGTTCTTTGTCATGGAAGTATCTTATTTCTCCATTCATTTTGTAAATTAGTTTTGTAAATTATATCAATCTGGGTTGGAAGATGTTTTCTTTCAGGCCTGAAATAGTATACTCCAAGCTCTTCTTCACTTGATGGTTTGTGTTGAGCTATCTGCCATGATTCTGATGTGCTTTCCTTTATAGGTGATCTGGTTCTTTCCTCTAAGAGTTTTTAATATTCTGTTCTTGTGCTGAATTCCTGGAATCCCAATTATTATATGTCTGGGTGTAGATTTATTTTGGTTATGGAAAATTGGAATTCTTTGGTTTTTTTCCAGTACCTGGAATTGAACTCATTACCTCGTGCTTGCCAGGCAGGTGCTGTGCCACTGAGGTAAATCCCCAACCCTGTAACTAGAATTCTATATGCCTCACTTAACAGTATGTCAGTTTCTTTACCTATGCTTGGGAAATTTTCTACTATTATTTCTGCAAATAGTCTTTTTATGCCATTTGTGTTGACTCCTACTTTTTCATTGAAACCTATGTTTTATATTATTTTCCTTTATATCACTTTGCAGCTTTTGAATTATTTCCTCATTCTTTGTTAATTTCATAGGTCTTTTATTTCCTGATTGCTAGTTGCAATGCTGAATTCAGTGTCTGAATGTCTATCTTTAGTTTCATTCAAGCAGTTTTGCCAGTTTTTGATGGAATTTTTATTTTCCTGGATATCTCTTTGAATCTGTTTCATGCATTCTAACTGTGTCCTCTGTTTTTCATTTCGAGATATCCATCATTTTTGTATGCTTCTCTATTTTTTATCTATGTCTTCTTTAGATATGCTGAGCAATTCTTTTATTATGGTTGTCATTTCTTTTTTATCTGAGAGATCATTTGTTATCTGATTTCTTCTATAGCCTTATGGAATTGTCTCTTTACTTCAATTGTTATCATTTGAGAAATTTTGGGTGTGGGACTTCCAATTTCTTCTATGTCAATGTCTTCTAGACTTGTGGGTGGGCTGGGTTCTGGGTGGGCTGGAGGTCTGAGGTTTCATTTTTCTCCTTCTGTTTGGCATTCTGTATTTAAAGAGTATTACTTTGTTTTCTGTGGTGATCCTTGTGTGTTTTGATAGTATGAAGCTATATCACTATAATCAAGGCCTCTCAAGGAATAGACTGAACCTCATGGATAGCTTCTGTGTGTAGAAGATTCTTGGTTTTTGCATGTGCCAAGGTCCTACCTTCCCAATTTATTGAGAGTAGGATGTTCGTTTCTGTTTGACTGAGTCCCCAGTCTTTTGGTGCAGAACTGTGGCAAGGTTACTACCCCAGAGCTTCCCAATATTGTTATACAAGAGAGAACAACTGATTTCAGCAGATATGACATCTCAGCTATAGTAGTACAATTAGCAATAAGCACAATCTAGAAAACGACAAACTGTGATAACTGTTGATTTTGTACTCTAGACCATATGAGCAAAGTCTATAGTAAAATAACAGAATCAATTGTAAATTAGGAGTTTGTATGCAAAGTGTTTCCCATTGTTGAAGTGGATTTACTCTGGGTTCCTCCTGGGTGAACCAGTTGCCATGTCCTGGTCACTTTCCATGCTGCCTGCCCAATCCTCAATGAAGGAGTATGGGCTATTCACCAGTGCTTCTCCAGACTGAGGCTTCCTGGATGGCAGAAGGGCACTTGGTGGGGCTTCCTGTCCTGAGCCACTCGCTGAAGCTCCTGAGACTCACTGTCACTCCCACAGTGGTGGGGCAGAAGGTTTTCTCCCTTTCCCTATATCTCATGGAGGCTCTTGAGGCTCACAATTGCTCCCACAATGATATGAGTATGGATGGGGTTTCTCCCCTCCTGCAAGTCTCACTAAGAATTCCAAGGCTCACTAAGGATCACTGTCATTCCCAGGATGGGGGGCAGGGTTTCTCCCCTCCCAGGCAGCTCATCCAGGCTTCCATGTCTTACTGAGGTTCACTGTTGCTCCCAGGATGGTTGGGGGCCAGAAGGTGGGGTTTCTCCCCTACTGTGAGTCTCACTGAGGCTCACCGTCACTCCTGCAGTGGTGCAGGGCCCAATGTTGATGATTTTGAGCATTTGTTTTAGATTATCTTAACAATGTGACCACTCCATCTGTTATGGTTTACGTCTGTGTGTCCCCTCCAAAGCCTCATG
>NW_004955503.1:4122520-4165970 GCF_000276665.1 Chinchilla lanigera
ATGTAAGGGAGAGGAAAAGAGTGCTTGAGGACATTCCTCCCCCATTCCGCCCTGGTGTGTGCTTGCAGCTTAGCTGTGTTCTGCTGCCCTGAGAGGTAGCTGTTTGCCGTGTGCCACTCTGCCTTATAAGTACAGACTGAAACCTCCACAAACTGTAAGCGAAATAAACCTTTCCTTCCTTAATTTTGGGCGTCAGGTATTTTGTCCCTGCAGTGAGAAAAAAGTAACCAAGACACCATCAAAATCAACTCTATGATCATAAAATCTCATGTACATTTTGATAATTTCAAAATAAGCAGGTAATATTGTCCCCTTAGACCCAGGGACCCTGTCAACTCAAACCAGGAATGTTAAAAGTGAGTAACTCATCTACTTATGTAGACTCTATTTCTTGCCTAAAGACACTGGTGCTTAATGTGTGCCATCCTGATTCTTTTTCTTTATATGTCTATCACTAAAGTATGATTACAAAACAGTATTATATTTTACTTAGTCTACAGCAAATATCTATCATTATACTGAATGCATCTTAAGGACAAGAACTGAACCCTTCTATCCCTAGCACCTAGCATGGTGTCTGGCTAACCCTATAAATCAATATCTGATGCCTGACTGACTGATTCAGTGTTTTAGTCACTTTCTCATTGCTGAAACAAAATATCTGATACCTACAGGTTAAAGAATTAAAGGATTATATTGAATCACAGTTTGTGGACATTTCAGACTAGAGTCAGCTATCTCCAAGTCAGGGTAGCCTGGCAAAAGGCATAGCAGAGGAGAAACAGTTCCATGGTGGGTGAAAGCGAAGAAAGCAATAAGTAGCAATCAGCATCAAGCAATGATAGCAATCCTCTTTCTGTCTCTTGTAGTCTATGCATAGTACATGCACTTAGGGAAGATAGCACTCACACCAACGTGGGCTGTCCCACTACCCACACCCAGAATTATGCCAAACCAATCAGAGAACTAATTTAGTAATCACACAACCTTGAACCCAGTATCACAAATTTAATCCCAGCATCACCCATTCTAGATTTAGCCACCTCTTAAAAGCTTCACCTATTATCACATGAAGCATTGTGTGCACATTTAGAACCAAACCACAACACTTGCTGACTGAATAAATGAATGAATAAGACAGTTGTGTGCATTAGGCAGAATCACCTTAAGATTAGCAGTGGTGTGAGAGAATCAGAATGAGAATTTTATACTTTATCTTTTATACTGCTTAGTTGGTGACTGGAATTCCTGAATCAGAAATTACATTTCCCTTTTTATAATGGAAGTATTCTTGCTGTGTCTAACATATACAAACTGATCTGTAGTTTTCAGCAAGTGTAGTGGATCTCAGTATTAAGGTCATCAGAAACATCTATAAAGCTTTTTAAAACACAATTTATTTTGTTCCATACCCAGAGTTTTTGATTTGGAGGTCTGAGATGGGCTTGAGAATTTACATTCTTAACAACTTTCCAGGTGACACTAATTTAATTTGTCAGTGAGAAATACTAGATTACTGTGAAGCAGCCGTCAGATTTTAACCAGGGGAAATTTTTCAGGGCAACGGAAGAAAAGAAGAAGAAAGAAATAAAAAAGGAGAATAAGGATAGCTTCAAGACAGCTACACTAAGGAAACTTTTTGAATGCCTAAACTAGTGAGCAGAAATCTTTGAAATGCAATGCAGAATTGGCACAGTGCACTCGCCTTGGGAATAGAAAAATACAACTTTCTAAATACAATATTCTTTACACCTGAAAAAGGGAATTTCAGTAACTGGGATAAATGCTTATTTAACAATCTATAAATATAGCATGCTTTTCTAAGTCATTTGGCCTTTAAAGTGTGTGATTGCTTTTTGTGTCCAACAATAAGAGACTATTTTGTGTTATTTCCCCCATGAGTACTGCTGTTATTACTTAATATTTATTAAGTAGCCACCATAGTGGCTTTATTCTCACAGAAGAGGTTTTTCTTCCTTATATTAGTATGCTAAATAGGATTTTCCTACTGCCTATCAAACTGAAACCATATTAAATCACCCAGAACAACTTGAAGCAGACTAGTGGATAAGAATTAATGCCAACTTTTCTGTACTTAGAAGAACCATGATCAAGAAACCAAATATTTATTCTTTCTAACTCACCTAATGTCTCTATTAGGAATGCAGTTTCAAATGCATCAGTCAATTAAACAGGTCACTCACTGATAAACCTTAGGATTTATTGGTTAGAAGTATAATATAGGAACAGATGTCAAAAGGGAGTAGTAGGATCTACAGTTTAAAGGAAGATTAATAAGACTTTGAAAGGAATAATATTCAGAATATTCATTTTATAGAGACCCGTACAGGTTGTGTCTGATAACATCAAGAGATCAAAAATGATAATAATGCTAATATAATAAGCTGAGAATTTAAAGAACAGAGAAAATTTAATGCAAATTCTCATGTTTTATAATGTGGATTAAGAAACTGCAAGGTAGACCTCATAGTTCTCAATTCTGTTATTGGATTAAGAAAATTCTATTTCAGAATAAGATATGAAAAGAATTCTAGAAGTCTCAAAATAACTACATCTATTTCAAATATTGTGAAATTAATCTCAGCACAAAATATGTCTGAAGACATCTTAGATTTTCCTTCCTTCTTTCTCCTCTCCCCTGATTCATTTCCACAAAATATATACGTGCATCATCATATTGGTAGACACATTTTTCTAGCTACCCCTATACGAGACAGGGTGTTTGATCGCTAAGAAACATCTGTATTGCCTTGCATGGTAGAAAACATTTATTTTATTTTTAATCTTATTTTATTTGCACATTTTAGGTATACACGATGATCACATTCATCATAGAGAATTTATACCTGTACATGATATAACTTGGTTTATTTTTACTTTTTAAATTTCAGAGCTTTTTCTTAATTAATTTAGTAGTATTTGCATCACTTCATCTTACTATAAAAGTACTGTTGTCTAAACACATATTTCTATACTTATTTACTTTATCTTGCAGTGTGTTTACTTTCAAAACTCTAGTCAGTATTCATATTAACAAGTACCCTACTGAGCTTCATTTCCAAATTATTTTCATCTTTTGAATGTATTCAGTTCTGCATATGAACATTATTGCATTAAAATTATTAAAAGTAATTTTCTTGATATTTTTATGTATGATATCATCTATGTTCACATATTTCTATCTGTGTGTAAAGCTTATGTTTTAAACAGTTGGATTAATTTTATTTTTGAATAAAGAATTTGTGTAGCTCCAAATTCTGCATAATATAAATAAGAGTTATTCAGAGAAGCCTTGCTACTATCACACTCTTCTTCACCTCTCTCCATTTTTTTAGCTTATAAGTTTCTAGTTAGTTTTTCTCTCCTTGCTGTGCTAATTTTTGAAAAGATACGTAAACCAGCAAATCTTCTTCCTGTAGAAAAGGTTGCCTGTTATGACATTTAACATGGCATTTCAACTTGCATGGCTTTGCAATCCACCCTGGGGTAGGGTAGAACACACTTCTAAGTATATCTGTGTCAGTCACTGTACCATGGCCTTGGAACCTGTCTAGTCCTTCTTCCCTGACTGTCTGGCACTGTTCTCCTGCTTTGTTTTCTGGGTTCAGTGAGGTGCAACCTTCCTCTGCCATGTCCTTCTACCATATTAATTCCTTGGAGGCAGCTAACCATGGACTGAATCTCCTGAGACATCAGCCAAGTGAAATTTCTCCTCCTTTAAATTGTAGATGTCAAGTATTTTGTCTAGCAATAGAAAAACTGACTAATACACATTCACTTCCCTGTCACTCTTCTATAATTAACATAATCAATTCTTTATGAATGGTTATGAATTTATTTCTAGGTTGTTTGGATTTTTTATCATTACCTATAATATTAAAATGAATAACACATTGCAAATGTTTCTTACAGTTAGAGTATTACTTTATAGAAGATTTCTGGAAGTTGAATTGTTGGTTGAAAAAAATAAAACTGCACAAATTTGTTAGATAAAATAAAATACCCTTCAATGAGGGTCATAAGATTCTGTACCTCATCATCAATTTAAGAGTTACAATTTGTCTACTCTAAGCTCACAGACTTTATTGCCTATATAAGGAATGCTATCAGTGTAGTTTTCATACTTAAGTTATGAGAATAATTTTTTTCATATATTTAAGGACCATTTCTTTTACTTTTTTTAGTTAAGAAAAGAAAAAAAACCAAAAAACTAAAATTCCAAAACTATAGTCGGAGGATAACAATGGTTAATACATTGCATATTGTTATCTTTAAATTGGTGCACAGAATATAAGATGTTAGCATTTAATTGTCCAAACAATATTAGCACAAACCTATCTTTTCAATGAGCTAGGAGAAATTAGTAGTAAACTAACTTAACTATCATATATATATTTTTTCTTTTGCTTTTTCCCTCTTCTTTCGTTCCATTTCTGAAAACAAGTTTCTTTTTTCTTTTGAATTCTTCCCATTTTATAATATCTACTGTACCTTTGAGATCTTATTTACTCATTCAGCTTCTCACACTAGGGGCACAATATGATGCTTACATATTTGCATCTGGTTTATTTAACCTATGAGTGTGGTCTCAAATTGCATCCACTTACACATTAGAGTCTCAAATTTATCCTTCTCTAAGGCTGAGTAATATTCCATTATATAAATAGACCACATCTTTTTTCCATCTTGGTTGATAGGCATTTGGGTTGTTTCCAAAATCTAGCTATGGCAAATTGTGCCGCTATAAACATGGGTGCTCATATATCAATGTGGTATGATATTTTTCATTCTTCTGGGAAGATACTCGGAGCAGGGATAGTTGCATCAGATGGGAAACCCAATATTAGTTATTTTAGGAATCTCCACACTGATTTCCACAGTGGTTGTACCAGTTTTTTCACATTGTGGGTTGTCTCTTCATTCTGTTGGTAGTTTCTCTTGTTGGGCAAAAGCTTTTAAATAAGATGAAATTCCAGTTGATGATCCTTTGTGTTTTTTTTTTTTTTTTTTTCTGGTACCAGGAATTGAACTCACGACCTTGTGCTTGCCAGGCAGGCTCTGTGCTGCTGAGCTAAATCCCCAGCCTGATGATTCTTTGTGATGCTTCCTGTGCAATTAGGATTTTATTTGTGAAATCTCTGCCTACATCCATGTCTTCAAGATTTTTACTTCTCTTATCTTTCAGCACATTCAACGTTTATGTCTTATTACTTAGAACTTTGATCCACTTCAAATTTAGTTTAGTGCATGGTGAAAGATATTTGTCCAATTTTAACGTTCAGCATATGCAGAACCAGAAAGAGGCTATCTTTCTTCCAGTGAATGTGTGTAGAACCTTTGTCAAATGTATGGTGGCAGAATACATCTGGAGTGGTTTCTGCATCTTGTAGTCTGTGCCATTGATCTTTGTGTCTATTTTTTTGCTAGTACCACACTGTTTTCATCACTGAAGATTTATAGTAATGTTTGAAGTCAGGGATTGTGATACTCTCTTATCTTGCCTTTGCTATTCTAGATCTCTTCTAGTTTCAAACGAATTTTGGTAATTTTTTCTCTAATTCTGTGAGATATACTATTGGAATTTTGATTGATAGTGCATTAAATCTGCACAACAGTTTTGGCAGTATGGCCACTTTCACTATATTGGCTCTTTCTACCCAAGAGCAAGGAGTATCTTTCCATTTTCTTATATCCTCTTCAATCCCCTTTTTCAAAATGCTTTAATTTTCAGCGTAGAGGTCTTTTACATCCTTTGTTAGCTTGATTCTCAGGTATTTCATTTCTTGGATGCTATTGTGAAAGGAGTTTTTTTCCTAATTTCTCTCTCAGTGTCTTTGTTATATGTGTACAGGAAATTTATTTATTTCTGAGTTTTGACTTTGTCTCCAGCTACACTGCTGAATTTTCTGATTAAATCTAGCAGATTTTTAGCAGGATTTTTGTGGACTTCTATGTAGAGTATCATATTACCTGCAGATGATGATAATTTAACTTGTTCCCCTTTCCTATCATTATTCCTTTTCTTTCTTTCTTTTTTCTAATTTCTCTGAGCAAAGTTTCCAGGACTATGTTCAATAAGAATGGAAACAGTGAATATCTTTGTCTAGTTCCAGATTTTATAATGAAAGCTTTCATGTTTTGTCAATTTAGTTTGATGCTGGCTGTGGTTTGTCATAGATGCATTTTATTAGATTGAGATGAAGACCGTATATACCAATTTTCTGTAAGGTTTTTGCCATGAATGGGTGCTGGACTTTGTCAAAGCTTTTTTGCATTGACATGATCACATGATTTTTTCCTTGAGTCTATTAATATGATATATTACATTATTGACTTATATATGTTGAACCATCCATGCATTCCTGGGATGAATTCCCCTTGGTCATTGAGCATAATATTCCTGAAGATTTGCTGCATTCTGCTTGCCATTATCTTACTGAGGACTGTTCCATCAATGTTCTTTAAGGAAATTGTCCTGTGACTCTTTTTCTCAGTTGGGTCCTACTCTGGTTTTGGTATCAAGATTATATTTGCTTCCAGGAATGAATTTGGGAGTATTGTTTCCATTTCAATTTCATTAAAGATTTTGAGAAGTATTGTTGTTAAGTTGTCTCTAAATTTCTTGTAGAATTTATCAGTGAATCCATCAATGTCTAGGCTTTTCATTGATGGTAGGTTTTTAATTACATCTTCAATTTTATTGATTGATATTGGTTTATTATTGATTTTTATATCTTCTTGACTCAGCTTTGGTTATTCATATGTATCTAGAAATCTGTACATCTCTTTGGCATTTTCCATCTTATTAGAATACAAGTTTTCAAGTAGGCATAGATAATCTTCTGGATTTCTGCAGGGTCCACTGTGTATTTACCCTTTTCATTTCTAATTGCTTGAACTTGAATTTTTTTTTCTTTTCTTTTTCTGATAGTTTGATGAAGGGTTTGTCAATTTTATTTAACCTTTGAAAGAAACAACTCAAAATCATGAATTCTTTGCATTCTTTTTTAGTCTCCAATGCATTTTCTTTTCTGATCTGTTTAATTTCCTCCCTTGTATGAGTTTTAGTCTTAGCCTGCTCTTCTTTTTCTAGAATTTTGAGGTTCAACATTAAGTTATTTATTTGTGCTTGCTCTATTTTCTTAATATGGGTAGTCACTGTTACAAATATCCCTTTTAGAACTGCTTTCATTGTGTCCCATAAGTTCCAATATGTTGTACTGTCATTATCATTTAATTGTAGAAATGGTCTGATTTCTTCTTTAATTTCATCTATGACTCATTGGTTGTTCAGGAGGATGTTATTTAATTTCCATGTGTTTATGAATTTCTTGTGATTTCTTTTGCCATTGATTTCCAATTTTATTGCAATATGGTCTGATAATATGCATGGGATAGTTTCAATTCTTTTGCATTTGCTTAAGCGTGTTGTATGGGCTAATATGTATTTTATTTTGGAGAATGTCCTGTGTGTAGCTGAGAACAATGCATATTCTGATATTGTTGGGTAGAACACTGTAGACATCTACTAATTCTATTTATTTGAAACTTTTGTTCAGTTCCACTGTTTCACTGTTGAATTTTTGTACGGTTGATCTGTATTTTGTGACAGTGGGGTATTGAAATGCCCCAATGTAAATGTATTGGTGCTCATTTGATTTTTCATGCCCATTTATGTTTGTTTTATATAGTTGGGTGCACTGGTATTTGTTGCATATGTATTTATGACTGTTATCTCTTCTTCTTGGATGGTTCCATTTACAAAGATGTAGTGAATTTTATATCTCTTCATCAGTCTTTGCTTGAAATTCACTTTGCCAATAGGAGAGCTACTCCTGCTTTTTTCTAGGTTCCTGTTTCATTGAGTATTGTTCCCATCCATTGACTTTCACTCTATGCATTTCTTTTTGAAATAAATGTGTTTCTTGTATAATGTATACTGTTGCATCATACTTCTTCATTCATTCTGCCAGTTTGTGTCTTTTGATTGGTGAATTGAGGCCATTGACATTGATGGTTACAACTGATATGCACTGACTTTTCCTTGTGATGTTATTTTCCTGTTGTTCGCTCCCGTCTGTTTGCTCTCCCTCTGTTTAATTGTTTGCCTTGACTGGTGGATTCCTTTTGATGGGGTATATAGGGTTGTACTCCTTGCTATCTCTTTCTACAACATCCCTCAAAACATTTTGGAGTGCTGGCTTGGTGGTCAAACATTTCCTTAAATGTTCTATGTCATGGAAGTATCTCTTTTCTCCATCAAGTTTGAAAGATAGTTTTGTGAGGTACATCAATCTGTGTTGAAAATTGTTTCCTTTTAGAGCTTGAAATACTTTATTCCAAGATCTTTTTGACTTGAGAAAGATCTCCTTGTGCTGAGAAATCAGGTGCAATTCTCTTTGGCTTTACTTTATAGGTGACTTGTTTCTTTTCCTTAACAGCCTTTAATAGTCTATTATTGCGTTGAATTTCTGGAATCTTGACTATGATATGACTTGCTATAGATTTACTTTAATCAGGACTAATTGGAATTCTATATGCCTCACAGAAGTGTATGTCAATTTCTTTTTCTTTATCAGGGAAGATTTTGGCCATAAAGTATCTGAACAGTTTTTATGTATGTCATCTGTACTATCTCCTGTTTTTTCATTGACTCCAATCTATCTTAAGTTATTCTTCTTTGCCATATCTAGCAGCTGCTATATTTATTTTTCATGGTCCCTTGCTATTTGAATAACTCTCTTTTCATGGTGGCTAACTGCAAACCTGTCTTCTCTGTCAGAGATCCTGTCCTCACTTTGGTTTAATCTGCTGAGAATATTTTCAATGGAATTTTTATCCTCCTGTATATCTTCTTGAATGTGCCTTATGAATTCCATGCATTTTCTATGCTGAGTATTCATGGCTTCCATACTTTTCTTAAGCTCTTCTTTTTTTGTCTGTTTCTGCTCTAGAATCGCTAAGCATGGTTTTTACTTTGGACACCATCTTTGCAGTTATCTCCAAAATTATTTCTGATTTGAATTTTTCTACATCCTCATTGAATTGCTTTGTTGTTACCACTCCAGAGAGACCAGGTGGGTGTTTTCAGATTGTCTCACCTCTCATTCCCCAGGATTCATCTTTGGTGAACTGTATGATGTCTGTGGTTGCATCTTATTTAAATATCTTCTCATTTTCTTTTTTTTTTTTAGTTTAATTCCTGGGGCAATGTTTGCAAGTTTCTTATGGTGAGTTGGTTTATTACAAGTATTTAGAACCCTTAGGAAATGACTTCTAGGTATCTTCCAGCTGTATCTGGTTTTTGGGTTTTTAGTCTCCTATAAAACTCTACCTCTTCAATTTGTTGTGGATGAGAATTTGCTACCTGTTTGTTCCAGCCCCTGGTTCTTTGGCACTGTGCCACAGTATTTTCTATGACCTTTAGTCAATCTCAGTCTTGAAATACCAGGAAGAACAGGTGTTTAGAACAATTATGTCACTTTTGGTTACACTGGTACCAATGACGACAGCATAAAGCACAGCATAAAAATGACAAATTGAAGCAATCATTAATTGGACACCTTTAACTGTATGTACTAGACTTGTGGTTATATAACAAAATCTAAAACAATTCAGAAATTGTATGAAGTATACAAGTCATTAATATGTCAATTTTGCCCTCATGGTTAAAATTTAAAATGGGTTAGGGAGAAAATAGACAAGTGGGAGAAGAGGAAGGTGTTAGAATTAAGGCTGGAGGACAAAGGGGGATCATGTTAACTTTGGGAAACTGGTACAGAAGACTGAATGGAAAGAGACAAGGAAAAGCTAAAAAGAAGAACAGAACAGGACCACAAGCACAAAGAGGCTAGACACCATGTTCACACTCATGTAAGCACAAATTCATACCATGAAGGAGAAAAAAACAAAAATACAAAATAAAACAAACAAACAAAACAAAACAACCAGAAAACCTACAAAAACACACAAGAGAAATACAGGAAAAAAAGTCCACTTACAGGTTTATTTCTGCTGTCACCAGTAGACAACTTGTGGAGATAGCATCCTGATCCATACTGAAATTATTCCAATAAGCCATCAGCGGCTTTTTTGGCAGTGTAGTGAACTATCTCAATGAACATGCAGTTTCTGGTCACCTGCAGCCCTCAGTGCATATTCCTCAGGCCTGAGCTCAGCTGGGAACCACTAGATGGAGCCTGCAGCTGCTCTGAGTTCTGAGCTTGCCAGCCCCTCTCTAAAATGGTGCCCAGCCAATCAGTCTCTGTCTTGTGTGGGATGACTGAGCCCATGGCACTCACTAGCAGCTAGTGCAGTCCTGCATATCTGCTGTTCCTCTCCACTGCTGTATCTCTCTGTGGAGGCCTTTGGGGTCACCAGCACTCACCATGTATTCAATTCAATTGTCTGAATCAGTCCTCTCACACAGTGAGCTCCATCCCAGGGAAAAGGAATCATATGGTACCTCCTTCTTCTTCATTAAAGTTTCTCTCTTTACTCTCTCCATGGAGTTCAGTTCTCACTTCAATTTCTTCCTGAGTCCAGGGGACTCATACCCTCCTTGTCTCCCCCACATTGCTATATTCCAGAATCTGGATGGCAACACTTGGAGAGATTCTTTCTGTGCTGTTTACCACTCTGCCATCTTGCCCCTCCTTCATCTTCTTGTTCTTTAATGTGAATAGCTTATATCTTTTGTCAATTTTTCTATTGTATTTCCACAATTGAAGGATAAAATACATGAGCTCTATATTTTACAGTAGTACAGATAGTTTTAATAATAAATACATAATATAGGAAATATTTACAAACATTTCTTTTTAAGATTATCTCTCTGTACTCTGAGTTTCTTTTGAAATGGTATGTCTTCTCCATTATTGTTATAATATTACCTTTCCTTTGAAGGCAGATGTGGTGTTTACTTTTTTTAAAGTAAAGTCTAGGTTACACATTATATTACTGAAAATCTGTCTTCATAGTAAAAGCAGTCACACTTAAAACACATCTTTCAGTAAAAGTGACTTATGCTTCCTTAAATTATAAAACTCTTTTAAACACTTTGCCAGAAAGTAATAGAAAAAAATCTCTACATATCAAAAACTAGTTCCTGGGTCACTTACCATATCAATGTTGAAAAGATTCCATTACCTAATGGTCTGTTTTTTGTAAAATTAAGTATATCAGTAACATTCTAAAAATCATGAATAAAATATTTTCCTTCTAACATCTCAAAGTATCATCTTACATTCTCCATATTGGAAATCACTGTTACTTAGAAAACATAGATGTACAAACACTCTCCAAGACAGAAAGCCATAGTAAGGCCAATAAAATCCATTTAGATGGACTTTGTCTCTGGCAAGTCTCAAAATCTTTTCATGTTTTTGGTAAATCTTTAGAGATTAAGAGTCAGAATTTTAGATTTTATTTGGATTAAAAGATAATTGGCCTTGGAGCTCACCTACAGATTCAGACTCTCTACTTAAAGTAGTTATAAACATTTATGTGCCCACATTCCTTTGACCTTTTTCCTGGTAAAGAGCCCCTCTTTTATTTCTGTGAAAAATTCTTCTTGCGAACTTGTACGAACTGCTAATAAAGGAATCTACCTTATTATTGACATAAGGTGGACACATAAGCCATACCTGACAAATCAGAGCACTTAATTACCATCAAGTGAATGTTAGCCACATAACACAAATCAAAGTAATCAGAATATTTTGTAGGAACAGGTATAAATTGTGACAGAAAAGTGGATCTCTAACCATTCAAGATAGTGCTACTATGGAAGTCAGGAGCTGTGAATGGACATCTCTGTCATACTGTGAAACCAGCCTGTCTCAAAATAAATCTAATACAGAACTAATCAGTGAGGACAAGAGAAATAGATCTTGATTTCATTTTCACACTTCCTTGAAATATATGGGATTCAGACAACCCCAAAGCAAGACCTACTCATAAAGTGTAGTTCTACAAACCGCTAAGTTCTCTTTTAGTTTTAGCAGGACTGAATTGTTTTCATTGCACTCAAGGATCACTTGGGAGTGATAGTCCATCTGAAAACTATTTTCTAAGTGCTCTTGCATCTATGGAGGGCCCTTGGACTACTAATTGTCAATGGAAAGAGTGAACTAGAACCGAGAAAGTAATGAAATGGGTGGACTATCTGTGTTTACTCTCTTTTTCTTTTGTCTGCCTGGTACAGATGATTCTGGGATCCTAGAGGACACGGGACCTATAACATGAAAGGCATCTGAGTGATTGAAACAATTGTATGGAGGCTGTTATGGTTTATGTCTGTGTGTCCCCCAAAGCCTCATGTGGCCATGGGGCAGGCTTTTAGAGTTTAATTATGGGTGTGAGAGCTGCACCCGCCCTGTGGTGGATAGTTTGCATATGTAAGGGAGAGGAAAAGAGTGCTTGAGGCCATTCCTCCCCCGTTCCACCCTGGTGTGTGCTTTTTGCTTTTGCTGCATTCTGCCACCATCAGCTGTAGCCCTCTGCCATGTGCCAGTCTGCCTTGTAATCTGCCAAGTATGCACTGAAACCTCCACAAACTGTAAGCGAAATAAACCTTTCCTTCCTTAAATTTGGGCGTCAGATATTTTGTCCCAGCAACGAGAGAAAAGTAACCAAGACAGAGGCCAATGTTTGTACTGGGTTGCTGTATAAGAAGTAAAGTATATGTGAATCTACTGAAATTTTGTGGTTTACTTCTTAAAGCAGCTGGTATAACTCTTATACACTACATATTATCTTATATTACCTCATTTTATATTATGTATTTGTTTTGTCTCACTATTAGATAAAGATTACTCTGACAGCAAAGATCAACTTTAATTATTTTTGCAGTACTGTGGCAGAGATATTGAACAAATATATATTAATCAAAGTAGATCTCAAAGTGCCTAGAAAATTTAGCTTAAAATAACTTAAACATGATTTATTTGGGTAAATTGTGATTATATCATTCTGATTGTTTACTTTTTTTTTTTTTGGCTTTTGCAGACAGGGTCTCACTGTGCAGTTCAGTCTGGCCATGAGCTCACTTTGTAGCCCAGGCTGGTCTCAAACTCACAATGATCCTCCTGCCTCAGCCTCCCGAGTGCTGGGATTACAAGCTTGTGCCACCATGCCCGTCTGTTTACTTTGTTTTTGAGACAGCATCTGACTATGTTATTTAGGGTCCCTCAAATTTATGATCCTCATGTGTCAGTCAATGAATTGCTGAGATTAGAGGCCATCTCTGTGCCTGGCTGATTACATTCCTTTTGATACCTGAGTTAAACTAATATATTTCATGTACTGTACAAGTCACATATTTACTGTATGGGATTTTGCATCTGCACATTTTTATGCAATAGTATCCAAATCAATTAGAGAACACGTTTCTCACTCCCAAAAGGAACCTTAACCATTAACAGTTACTTTGTATATTCTTCCAACTCCCTCTTCTCTCATCCTATGCAAATGATAATCTACTTTCTGTCTTTACAGATTTTCCTTTTCTATACACTTCACACAAATGAAATCATAAAATATGTGATCTTGCATGACTGGCCTTTTCTTAATTAATATAATATTTTGAGAGCCAGGCATGATGGCTCTTGCCTATAATCCCAGCACTCAGGAGGCTGAGGCAAGGGGATCTTTGCAAGTTTAAGACCAGCCAGGGCTACAAGGTGTGTTCAAGGCCAGCCTGAACTGCATAGTGAGACCCAGTCTCAAAAAGACCAAAAAACAAAATGTTTTCAGAGCTCATCCATTTTCTATTATGTATTAATATTTAATTCCTTTTTGTTGCAGAATATTATTCCATTTTATAGATAAACTTTTTGTTAATCCACTCTTCAGTTGAAGAAAATTTGGATTATTCTACTTTGGGGCTATTATGACTAACCCTGTTATGAAAATTTATGTACATTTTTTGTGGTTGTATGTTTTCTTATTTCTTTGGGGTTATATACCTGAGGGTGGAATTTCTGAGTTCATAACTATATGTTTCAACATAACAGAACTGTCAAATTATTTCATAAGGCCTCTGGGAGATTTTAGATTTCCAAAAGTGTTGTAACAAGCTTCCAAATTTTCCCTACTCTCACCAACAACTGTTCATCTATGTTTTCTTTAATTTTAGACATTTCAGTTTGTATAATGTGGTGTCTGACTATAAAATATTGATTTGCATTTATCTTGTGACAAATGATATTGAATATATTTTTCATATCTTTACTGATCATTTGTAAATCTTCTTTGGTGAAATGTCTATTTAGCTTCTTAGTCTGCTTCAAAATTAGGTTATTCTTTGTGGTTTTGGTTTCTACAGGTTCTTGTATGCAATATTTTATCACATATATGATTTATGAATATATTCCCACTCTTTTGGTTGTCTTATCACTTACTAGTTGCAGAAGATGTTAATTTTGATATAGTATAGTTTATTTCTTTTTTTCTGTTTTTGTTGCATGTGTATTTGTGTCAGAAGAAACTACTGTCTAATTAAAGATCAATAATATTTATAGACATAATTTCTCCTAAATATTTTCTGATACCAGCTTGTAAATTTATATTTTCATACTATTTAAGGTATGTTTTTCTTTGTATAAAGTATGTGTTCACCTTAATTTTTGGCATGAGTTATCTAGTTTTCCATAATCATTTGTTGAAATACTATATTTTCCTCATTGTTTTATGTTGGTGCTTCTGCTAAATATCAACTAAACCTAAATATGTGGGCTTATATCTGAATTTCTAATTATATTGCATTGATTTATCCATCTAACGTTGTGTCAGTACAACACACTCTCAATTTTATTTATTTATTTATTTATTTATTTATTTATTTATTTATATTTGGTAGAGGGGATCAAACTCAGGACTTGCCCTTGCCAGGCAGGTATTTGTGCCACAGTCTCAATTTCTGTAGTTACGTAGTTTGTTGTTAAGTAGAATATGTGAGTTTTCCAATGTTATGCTTCTTAACTAAGATTATTTTGCTGTTCTGTGTTCTTTTTATTTCCATGTGAATTTTTGATGACCCAATCAACTTCCTCTGGAAATAACAACTGAGATTTTGATAGAGATTATGTGGAATCTATATAATAGTTTGGAGAGTATTCCTTTCTTAACAGTGTTATATCTCCCAATCCATAATCAAGGGATGTCATTTTATTTATTTAAATCATTTCTTAATGTATGTCAATCATATTTTATAATTTTAAGTACAAAATACTATATCATTTTTGTGATTTATACTAAAGTATTTTATTATTTTTGGTGGTGTTTAATTAGAATTGTTTCTCATATTCATTTATAAGTAAACTTTTCTTTGCTAGTGTTTAAAAAAAATGGTGTATATTTATCTTCCATCCTGCTACATTCTTGAACTTATTAGATATAATGGTTTTTAGAATGCTTCTCAGAATGTGTTATGTACATCATCATATGACCTGCAAATAGAGTTAAGAACTTTCCACATATTAAGAATACCATTTATACATATATAAATCAAAGAAGTATATTTTTAAGATGCTGTACGTTACTAATGCTAAGGAAGAAATTTGTAGACTACACTGTTGTCCCAATAATCTTATTTATGTGGAATGTTTTTTCTCTTGTATCTATAAGAGAAAATTTTAATTACTGAGCTAAAGTTAGAAGAAAATGAGGACAGAACTGGTGTATAATGTAAGCACAGCATTGCTACACATATCCAATTATAATAATAATTTTGCATGATGTTGATCATTGATGAGAGTTTGATAATTTATATTTTCTCAGAAAATCTACCTTACATTGGGAGATGATAGCTAGTAGTAGGTAGATTGTTTTGTTTGGGAGAAATAAAAATGATCTAAATGTCTCCTTATTTTTATGGAAAAAGTAAAACAAAAATTCATAACAAAATAATAGGGGAATAACAATACTTTACACTATTATCTTTAAAGTAGTTATTCAGAATAAAAGATTTGGACATAAAAATTTCTCCAAACAGTATCACTCCAAATCTTTCTTTTTGATGAACTGAAAGAAACTAGTAGTATAATTATCTTGTATTTTGTTTTTCCTTCATTCCTTTCCCCTGTAATGGCAAAAATCAGGCTGTATTCCACAAGAGACCGACTGTATTCAGAACAAACAGAGTTTATTAATTTTAATTTAGACCAGTCACCTCTCTTCACCAACTTACAGGTCAGGAATGTGGATGTGGGCCTGTCTTTGTTCCCACCTTATATACATTTTTGGTTTCCATGGTAACAGGTTTGAATGTTACAGCCTTGGCCACACATTGTTTTCCTTGTGCTGCATGACCAGGTTAGGCTTTGGTCATGAGCCCAATCACAATGATATATACTTTCTGTACTCTGTTCTATATGTCCCCCTTTAGATAACCATACATTTCCTTCATGGTTACAATGTTTATCTAGGGCCAGAGAAGGGATGAAACAACCCAAGCAGGGTCATAGATGGTTATCTGGGCCTGGATGTTCTTTGTCCTTGGAGAAATATTCTGGGCCAAAGTCAGGACTGCAAACTTAACTTTTTACAATGCCTCCAGAATGTTTCTCAAGACACATTTTGAGGCTTGTACTAAGGCTAAAACTATTCTATCTTAAAATGATACGTTAAGAGTCGCAGTACCCTACACCCTGATCCCCCATCCTAATAAATTTGATTGTGGTCATTGTTGTACAATTTTGTCAGTATGCTAAAATCTACTGAATCATACACTTTAAGTTTGTAAACTATGTATTATGAATATTTTAGTACTGTAAAACTGTTATTTAAAACAAACAAAAGTTTCTTTACATAGGAGAAAGGGAACTGTACAAAACCCCATATTCAGAAAGCTCTTTATCATTGATATTATAAATAACTTCACTGATGTAACGTCCAAATACAATACAGGAACATATTTGTGAGAGTTGCTTTGTAGAACACAACATACTATATGTCTACAAATGCTGAAAAACTTTTAAATAGTTATCAATCTCCTCTTATCCTTCAGAGGTACAAGACAGCATGGTAGAAACATGAAGCATAGATTTGTAATCAAGTAGACACAAAGAAAACAAATATTTCCACAATGGTTTCCCCTGTATACACTCCCACCAATGGTGGACAAAAGTTCCTTTTTCCCCACAGCCCCTCTGGCATTTGTTATTGGTTGATTTCCTGATGATAGCCATTTTTTCTGGAGTGAGATGGAATCTCAGTATTGTTTTAATTTGCATTTCTCAAATGACTAAAGATGTTGAACATTTTTTCATGTATTTATTTGTCATTTGCATTTTTTATCTGAGATAGATGTATTCATCTCAGATGCCCATTATTGGATTGAGTCTTTGAATATCGGGGGGCTGATTTTTTGTAACTCTTTATATGTTCTAGATAGAAGTCCTTTCTCCGAGGGATAGTCAGCTAAAATTTGTTCCCAATTTGTGAGTTTTCATTTTACTCTGCTGGTGATTTCCTTAGATGTGCAAAAGCTTTTCTTTTCTTTTTCTTTTTCTTTTTTTTTTTTTTTTCCGGATTTTTGGTTTTTTTCCGGTACCAGGAATCAAACTCACGACGTTGTGCTTGCCAGGAAGGTGCTGTGCCGCTGAGCTAAATCCCCAGCCCTGTAAAAACTTTTCAATAAGATGAGATCCCAGTTGTTGATTCTTTATAGTATTTCCTGCGCAGTTTGGATTTATTCATGAACTCTCTGCTTACCCCTACATCTTTAAGATTTTTACCTGCTTTCTCTTCCAGTAGATTTAGTGTTTCTGTTTTAATATTTAGATCTGCGATCCATTTTGACTTGAGTTTGGTGCATCTTGATAGACATGGGTCTAGTTTCAGTCTTTGGCATGTGGCAAGCCAGTTTTTCCAGCACCATTTATTAAAGAGGCTATCTTTCTTCCAGTGAACTTGTTTGGACCCTTTGTCAAAGATAAGTGTATATGTGGTTATGGCTGCTTCCTTCTGTCTGTTCCTTTGTTCCTCAGATCCATTTTTTGCCAGTATCATGTTGCTTTTACCACAGTAGATTTGTAGCATAATTTCAAGTCAGGGATTCTGATGCCACCTGACTTGTCTTTGTTGCCCAGGATTCCTTTTGCTTTTCTGGTTCCAGATGAATTTCAGTGATGTTTTCTCTAGATCTGTGAGGTACGCTAATGGTATTTTACTTGGAATTGCATTGAATCTGTACAATTTTGGGAGTATGGCCATTTTCACAATGTTGGTTCTTCCTATCCATGAGCAAAGAGTATCTTTCCATTTCCTGAAATCCTCCTTGATCTCTTTTTTCAGAGTACTGTAGTTTTCACTGTCTAGATCTTTTACTTCTTTTGTTAGATTGATTCCTGTATATTTTAAATTTTTGGATGCTATTTTGACAGGTATGATTTCTTTAATTTCTTTCACAGTTGTTTGTTGTTTCTGTATAGGAATGCTATTGATTTTTGAGTGTTGAATTTGTATTCAGCTATGCTACTTAATTTGTTGATTAATTGCAGGAGTCTTTTGGTGGAGTTTTTGGGCTTTTCCATGTAGAATATCAATCTGCAAAAAATGACAATTCCACGTCTTCCTTTTCTATCTTTATTCCTTTATTTCTCTGTTTCGTCAAATTGCTCAGGCTAATTCCTCCAGAACTATGTTGAATAAGATAGTGGACATGCTTGTCTTGTTCCTGATTGTAAAGTAAAAGTTTTCAATTTTTGTGCATTTAACTGCTGGTGTGTCAAAGGTGGCTTTGAACAGATTGAGGCAAAGAACATCTATTCCTATTTTCTGTATGGCTTTTAATATGAATAATTGTTGGACTTTGTCAAAAGCTTTTTCTGCATATATTGAGATGATCATATGGTTTTTGTCTTTGGCTCTATTGATATGGTGTATTACATTTATTGATTTGCATATATTGAACCATCCCTGCATTTCTGAGATGAATCCCACTTGGCCATGGTATATGATTTTATTGGTCATTTGCTGCATTCTGTTTGCTAGTGCTTTCATTAGAATTTTTGCTTCGATATTCATTAGGGAGATTGACCTGTAGTTTTCTGTTTAGTTGGGTCTTTCTCTGTTTTGTTGTGTCAGTATAATACTTGCCTCCAGAAATGAATTAGGGAGAATTACTTCCTTTCCAATTTCATTGAAGAGTTTGAGTTTTACTCTCATGAAATTTTCTCTGAATTTATTATAGAATTGTACTGTAAATCCATAATGACCTGAGATTTTCTTTGTTGGTAAATTTTTAATCACGTTTTCAATCTCAATTGATATTGAGTTATTCAGGATTTTTATATCTTCTTAGTTCAACTTTGGTAATTCATACATATCTAGGAATCTGCCTATTCCTTCTAAGTTTTCTATGCTATGGGAGTAAAGATTTTCAAAGTACTTATTGATGATTTTTAAAATTTCTATAGGATCTGTAGTATTTGTAATAGCTAAATTGTAGAAGCAACCCAAATGCCCAAATGAGGAATGGATAAGAAAGTTATGGTATTTTTATATAATGAAACATTATTCAGCTATAAGGAAAGATAAACTTGGAGATTTTATAGGTAAATAAATGGTCACAAGTAGAGACCATACTCATAAAGGAAATAAATCAGGCCTGCATATATAAACACCATATTGTCTCTCTAGAGTGAACCTGAAAGAGTGAATAATATCTTAGAGGTACAATAAATATTGTGAAAGGGAAGGAAACTGCTCAAAAGGAAAGAACACCTAGGAGGAGGGAAAAGGGAAAGGAAAAAAAGAAGGGAAAACATGTATACACAGGATTGCTAAGATAGTTGTAGTACTGATTTCTATTTCTTTAAAGAAAGGAATAGTTAATTTTAATTGTTTGATCAATCTTATATGCCCATATTTGTTTAACTGAGTAACCATTTTGAAGATATCAATATGTAATACAATCACCATTGTTAGTTTCTTAACACCTTGTCTGAAATTCTGTATTGCTTGTAATGTTTTTGTGTTTCATAAATGTGTATGTGTCTGTTAATATATTTTTGTTCTTTTATCTTTAAAATAAAAATAATAATAATAATAATAAAGAAAACAAAAACAAGAAGAATTAAACATTGGCTTTACTACCTACTTAACTCTCAGTCACACTAATTGGGATGCTAATGTAATAATAATAATAATCTTATAGTATAACACAAAAGAATCTCTCTCTCTCTAGATAGAATTTTTGCATAGTGGTATATGCCCATTAAATATATCTTGGTCTAAATAGGCAATCATTAATATAACACCATCATATTGATCAGGGACAAAATGGTGCTTAGGACAACCATGGGGTCCCCAGAGGTGCCTAAATCATACATTTTTCCCTTGCTTACTCTGTAGATATAGATATTTCAGAGCCCTCGCATATGCTGAGTTTTCCCATTTTATTGAAATAGTATCATAGAATTACTTTTGTATAAGTCATTCAAAACTCTAGTTCATGGACAGGTGTTTCTCAACACCCCTGTTTTGGAGAATCACTTCTCTTTTGATGCATTGTAGTTCTATAAAGCTTATGTGCTTTCATTTACATTATTCTCTCATGTGGATTTAGGATGAGGACAATCCAGAGTTGTCCAAAACTGCATATGATGATTCTGAAATGAATTTGTTCAATGATAACCATGTGATTCAACACAGCTTAGTCAAAACTTACTCTAGGACTTCCCAAGAGCTATTAAGAAGTACACTGTCACTTTATTTGAAATTATGAGCCATAAGAAAGGCATGGATTTGAGGCTAATGGCAGCTATTTTGTTGACACATAGAAAGCCTCCTGAGAAAAATGGCAAGTTACAAACAATCAAAGGTCGAATGAAGACTTGGGATGAGAAACAGTCTTAATGCTCTCCTTTGAACTGAATCTAACTGGGCATGCACACTTTTCCTCTACTTGAACTTTTCTTACTTAACCACTTAACAGTTTACTCTGAGGGTCGCTCAGACAGTGCATTTGTTTATTCCTGAGTGTCCCAAGCATGGATCAGGCAGATAGGTGTTATTTCAACTGATCAATTCTTGTATTAAGTATATTTGATAAAATTGTCATTTTTATACTTCCTGTTATATTATCTTAAAAAAATTATTGAAAAAGTGAATTCTGATCATTTCATATTTAAATAATTCAAGTGGTAAGGTTTAAATAAACTATTTCTCTCTCTCTCTCTTTTCACACCTTCACCCTTTTATTCAGCTATGTTGTATCTGTTTCTTTCCCTTAAAACTGAACATGTTCTGAATGACATAAAGGTTCCTTTCAAGGTTTAAGACCACTTCACTACCTCATCCTGAGTCAATCAGATGATAATAAAAAAGAAACTGCAGAGCAGAAATGTACAGTAGGAGCAAAAGTAAAGGCTGTAGAGAAAGCAGCTCAAAATGGAAAAACACAGAAAGCATCCTCATAGTGAGCAATGTAGGGAGTAGTACCAGCTGGTTTCTCTGAAGTGACTTTCATTCCTTTTATTCACATCTTTACTACAGAAATGATCTTTATTTAAATTAGTGTTTATAAAACTAATCAAAGTAATTACACATACAACATTCAGGCTCCACTCTGGAAATTATATGTAAATTTCATTAAGCTCATTATATTGAAATTCTAATGACACTGAAGAACTTTGAAGAACATTTATGGCAACCTAATTTTTGCTGATTAACTATGATGATGTCAAACACTGAAATACAAAGTTGAAATTGGTCCATTTCCTTTCTTGATCATCCCATTAATAGAATTACTATCTGTTCTATCACATAAAGTTATGCAAAATAGTTTGAAATTTTCACTAATGTTATAAATGAAGGGGTAGTGAATTAAATTTAGAAAGTGAACGTTGTGTGATAAAGATGTGAGAATGGACAGAGAAGGAACTTTGGAAAATAAATGTTTCTACAAGTCAACCTCAATGGCATCATTGGCATAAAAGCAAGAAAGGGCTCTCAGGGAAAGGGGGATGCACACAAAATAATAGGTATATGTTACAGAACCTGTTTCTGTGTTGGCTAAGCCAGTAGTGAACAACCTGCAGTAATTGAGTTTCATTGGCTCTCTATTTCTATTGGAAACACACTAAAAATATTTTAAACATTTTTAAAGAGTTGAAAAATATACAAAAACAATGCTTTGTTTTTCAGAACATTTTATCAAATTCAAATTTTAGCATCCAGAAAAGAAATCTAATTGGAACACAGCCAAGGCCATTTGTTTCCATATTTTCTACAGTTAATTTGTTCTACAGTGGCTGATTTGAGTAGTTTCCCAGAGACCATGTGCTTAAAAGCCTATAGTATACAATATTTGGTACTGCATAGAAAAAAATGTATTTTCTAACCCTTGAGTTTGAGCAATAAGAACAAAACCCTAGAAGACAAAAGTGATAATAGTAAATAGATAGATAGATAGATAGATAGATAGATAGATAGTGTGGTTAACAAGAGAAGGTGTAGAGTGAAATTTCCTTTGTTCTCTGGTTTTTCTTGAGACAGTTACTTAATATGGTTTAGACTTAGTTCCCTCTATTATAAAATTGGGTCGTGGCATATCTTGCTTTATAGAGGTTTTATGAGGATCAAGTGGGATAATCTCAACAAAGCATTTAGCATATGGTAAGTGCTGAAAGAACTGAACTATCAGGTAAACACGTCATTGTACATCCAATAGAAAAAAAAAATAGGTCTCCTTTCATCTCCTCTTTGAACTGTGAGTTCTTACATAAATAGTCAATGAGCATGTTTTATGAGCTCAATTAAGCCACCAAAACAGAGATTGCTTGGTGAGTAACAAAGGATAAACTTTGTTGTTTGTTCATTTGTGTATTTGCCTATTGCCTTCAGGGCATCTATATGAGTGGGTAACTATTTGTCTGCATAGGTATAAACTGTGAGTACTTGATAATGACAAAAGACACTTAAAGGCACCACATATCCATTATCCCTGATCACCATTCAAATAAGTATGTGAATGAATAGATTATGCCATCTTGAAATTGTTTGAATTAGTATATTCATTGATGGTTTTAGGAAAGGTCATGTTTGTTGTTACTTGTTGCTGTATTATTCTTTGGTTATACTATGAGCTATGAGATGAAGGCCAGTTCAATAGTTTAGAGTTTGACAGTCTTTACAAAATAGGGGTTGTGTGGAGACTCAAAGACTATTTACATGTGGTGTTTGTCTCTGTGAGATAAATCATTTTTAATTTTTAACTTATTTAGCTGGAAAATTCTTACTGGCTGTAATTTTGTGACAGCGACTACAAGTACATGAGCACATTGTGAATGAGAGTATAAAATAAGATAAATGAGTTTTCTGAAGTGTCACAATCAGCAATGAAACTGGAAATAAATTTCAGGATTCCTATAGCCAGATATGATTGTCTTTCAGTTTTCAGAAGTGTGGAAAATTTAATAGTTGTGAAAGCATAATTTTACCCTGTCATTATATAGAGAGGATATCTAAAGAAACAGAAGGCAATCAATAATCAGAAGGAAATAGCATAAAATCATTTATCCTTCAAAGCCTACAGTTGTCTAGAAAATAAGGAAGAACAGTGATATTCCCTCAAAAACTGATTAAAACTCATTATTGAAGTGCTATTGCTTATCAATTCAAATTTCCATTTTAATTCCCCTTAGTTGTAATTATTATATATTTCATCTTAGAAGTGAATAGTAAGATAATCACAATTTCTAACTATATATTGTTGATAACCTGAGGTAAGTGAGTAAAGTGATTAGAGGATTTAAAAAATGGAGCTTAAAGAGAAAAGTTTTCCCACCAAATGTATCAGTCCTCAGGCTAAGAATGAATGGCATAGCAAGGTCACTGTAGCCATTCTATACCAACTCACAGTGAATTCTAGCAGGAATTGAATGCCCCTTATAAAAGCAAAAGGCTAATGTGTTAAAGGCACTCTTCTAGGAGTGTAAGCAGTAAGAAGTATTCAGGAAGGGCCTTTTTCCGTCCAAATTTACAACCATTTTAGATTTCAATGTCTAAGTAAATTGGTTCTTTACAAATTCAGATGCATGTACTAAGATGATTTGAATTGTTGATGTTTTTAATCTCTTAACTCTGCTTTTTTGGATGAACAATGCCATATAATTATGCAAAGGTTATATATTTAATGCTAAAGGCCATTTGAATGTGAATGTTGATGTGATAAGTCATGTGGGTTTTTAAAAATATAATGAACAGAAGTGGTAAGTCACATCAAGATATCTAAATCTTTTAAGTAAACTTCCAGACTGTTTAGAAGAGAATGTTATTTGCCAATTTGACCATTATTTTTTCCTAAACATACATTTTATACAATGAGTAAATTATATGTTGCTTTGGTTTTTTGCTTTTTGACCATGTCTCACTATATAGTTTAGGCTCATACTGAACTCACTGCATAGCTCAAGCTAGTCTGGAACTCCTGACAATCCTCTGACTTAGCCTCCCAAGTACTGGGGTTGTAGGCATGTGCCACCATGCCCAGTCTCTATGTTTATATTTCATAAGATATATTTATAGTTCATATAGCTCTGGACACAAATTAAGTTTTCTAGAGTTTCAATCTTACAATTTGAACATTTATTGTCTAGAGTTACCATATTAATTTTGCTCCTCTGAGATTAACAAAATGACTTTTGAATTGAAAGAAACATACTTAGTGGAATTGGGTCATTACTTAAATGAAAATTTGAAACTAAGTAGGGCAATTTTATGTTATAATCTGTGGTGCACATTCATTCTGACCTCAGCTTGTCATTCATAGAATGTAGAATTATTTTTTGCACGACTGTGAGAACCGTGAAGAAAGCATAACCTGGAAAGTATACTCCACACTTTATGGGTATTTAAGCATCTCTGTGGTTTCTTAGATGCGATTTTAGTATTTTCCTCAAGGGTTCTTGTGTTAGAGCCTTGGGCCTTGGTGTGATGATGTGGGAGGTCATAGAACTTTTATGAGGTGGAGCCCTGTGAGGGCCATTAGGTCACAAAGTGTGCTGCCTTTGTTTCTTGTTCTTGTGTACTTCTATATTTTGGCAGGGCAGCTGTTGTAAAAAAAACAAATCTGATCTCTCTTCACTTTCTGACTTCTGATCTCAGCATGTGATTCCTCTCCTATGTGCTTCTACCATGATACTTTCCACCATTAGGCCCTCAACAATCACGAAATCTAAGGAGCTGCCAAATCTTGGACTTTTAACTTTTTAACAAAGAAGGCACTTAGCCTCAAGCATTTCCTTATATTAAAAAAAAGAGACTTACTATGAAAAACATCTAATAATTCTTGATAATAGATCATGATGTTTCCAAAAGAGAAAGTAGATGTGTTTGCATATTAGGAAAAAATTTGATTTCATTTTAATGGCTGATATCTATAGTAAAGCAAAGCTTCACAAAATTACCTGTGGACAATTTAAAACAAAGAAACTGAACAGATTAATTAGAATATATGTGAGCAGCTATAAAATCATTTTTTTTCAAATACTAATATTTTCTCAATATTAAGGAAAATGTTTGCTAACAATATAATAATATTTGCAACCTTGCCTGCAATCCCATTGTGTAGGAAACTCCTTTTTATCATTTCTGGATATATGAAAGTCTTTCTTTTTGTTGTTTCTGTTTTGATTTTCATTGTTTATGTATGTTCACAGTTTATAGATTATTCTTTTTGGTGCATGTTAATAGGTTTAGCTTGTAGAAGTAGAAAGAATGGTTAACACTTTTAATCAACTGTTAAATGCCATCCACTTAACCTACAGGATTTGATTCAATCCTCAAAACATTCTGTTTAAGATGAGCATTATAATTAACTCCAGTCTGCTGGTGAAGAAACAGGAAACAAATGTGATTTGTCTAAGTGATATCAAATACCTAATAAATGACACAGGCTTTATTTGGACACAAGCATGATTTTCTGTAAGATCTATGGCCTATTTATTTTACAGTACTTCTTTCATCTGTTTTGTACTGAGCGCATTCTACATCCAAGGCATTGTGGATACTCAGATGTTTTAAAATCCCCATAATGCTTTTCCTTGTAAAGAAAGGGATCATGCTTTAATTGTACTTTCGTTTTATATGTGTTTTCTGGGATTTTCCACAATCTTTATAGTTGTGCTTCCTCTAAATTTGATTTGCCCTATATTTTGTGAATCTGAAATTTTTAGAACATTTTTGGGGTAACTTCTGAATTAACATTATATCAATTAGTCAAATAAAAAGAATCAGCCTCTTCATCAGTAAAATTAGTTTCCTAGTCTGATCATTCAATTATGAAAAAACATTATGTTGTACATTAGTGTTTTGTGAGTTATCCGATAAATAATGGTATCACTGATATTTGTTGCTGTAGTCAGGATTTACAAGGGAATACATTTAACAGAAGACACATAATTTATAGGATTATTTTATAATACTCATGTAAAAAGTCAAATGCAGAAGAGTACAGGAGGTGTGTCCCCTAACTAGAGACAAAAATAATTTAGATATAGGTCTAGATCCCTTGACAATGTCCTGCACAAGTCCAGCTGAAGACTAGGGCCTGTGGAAATTTCCTCCATGAGTCCAGCTGCTGGCCTAGAGCCCATGACAATGTCTCATACAAATCTATGTCAAGGATCTGCACTGAGAAAACCCAAAGGTCAGTGGTGAAAGCTAGAAAGTCTGCACCAACAGGATGAAGAATCTGTGCCAGCAGCCTAAGTTATCTGCATTGGACTCAGGAAACAACACATAAGACAAGAACCAGAGCTCCTTGGAAAAGAACCACAGCTACCTTTAGTGATAGCAAGGACACAACTTCCTCTGACAATGAGAACAGCTGAGTTCATATCAGGAAAACCAGTGTGACAAGCTTCCACAGGAGAATCAACAGCAACCACCATCTTCCCCACCAGTTCTTTTATGCTGTTGGCAATAACCCTCAGGTGTGTCTTCTGCATCTAGAACTACACTGACTCAGTTCTGTTGGCTGTCATAAGTTGACCATTACTTAATCCACTACAATCTACCTCTGGTCAACTTGATAACTAGACAAGTTTCCCTAAATCATAGTCTCCAGTGACAGATTTGTGAGAAGGTAACATGTCTTGATCTATTCAGGTTTACGTTAGTATAAGCCCAAGAAAGATGCATGGGAGCTACCAACATCAGAGGTACCCTAGGGGCAGAGCCACAAAGTCCTTTGGAGTTCAAATGTTGCCACAGATGCTGCTCATGAAACTATAGGACTGAATGTTTGCCTGGCTGGATTTTGGAGTTGCTTTGGTTTGATTCATTTGTGTCTCCCTGGCTGTAACTTTTTGAATGGAAATGTCTATCTTATGACATTGAATGTTGGAAGTGTTGAACTTTCTTTTCATTTCTACAGGGGCTCACAGCCGAGTTTAATTCACATCTCAGAGGAGAATTTTGACTTGGAGTTTTCAGAAATGTTGAAACTGTTAGGACTTTGGCAACCCTTGGAGAGTCCTTGGGGGGCCAGGAATGGAATGTTAGGATTTTTGTGTAGATGTCCTCCCAAAGCCTCATGTGGTCATGGAGTATTTTCAAAAGTGGCTGAATCTAGAGTGTGTGATTGATTTGTAGTGCAATGTTAGGATTAACAGTGCTGGGATGAATTGTGTGAGTGCTATACCCACCCTAGTGTGAGTAGCCTGCATACCATATAAGGGACAAAAATTAAGCTTGCCTCACTCCCTCTGTCTTGTTGCTTTTGATGTCTTCTATCACTGTAAACTGTTGCCCTTCTCACATGTGCCACCCATCCTTGGATACAGGCAATTATGCACTGAAACCTATAAACTGTGTGCTAAATAAACCTTTTTTCCCTTAACTTTGAGTATTGGGTATTTTGTCTCAACAATAAGAAAGGCAACTAAGACATTGAATTAAAGAAAATTATCAATAGCAAAATTTTGCATTGATAAGAAAAATTACTAAAAACACAAGAAAATCCCTTATGTAAATTTTACTGAGTGCATTTTAACATAGTAGCAGGGTCTTAGTTCAGGCAGCTATAGGAAAATTCCATAAACTATGTAGTTCATTAATAAGGAAATTTATTTCTGTTCATTCTGTTAACTGGGAATCCCAAGATCATGATGCTTACAGGTTTAGTGCCTGGTGAGTTCCCATTCTCTTGTGTATAGAAGTATCTTCTTGCTTGGTCTTTACACAGCAGTAGAATAAAAGGTAACTGGGCATGCTGGTTTGCGGCTTATTTTGCAATGGGAACAATATAATACAGGACACATACTTCATATGATTATTTATAATAGTAACCCAAAGAACAGTATACAAAAGAGTGCAGGAAATCTGTCCACACACTAAGACCAAGGAATCCAGCTGAGGGCCTGGATCCCACAACAGTGTCCTACATGAGTTGAGCTGAATACCCAGAGCTCATAACAATGCCTTCCATGAATCCAACTGGAGGCTCAGAGCCCATGACAACGTCTCATGGAGGCCTGTTTCACAGATCTGCTGGGAAGGCCCAAAGGTCAGTGGTGGAATCTACAAAGTCTGTGCCAGCAGGATGAAGGAGCTATGCTAGCAGGCTGAGGGATCTGCACAGGAGCCAGGAAGTGATGATCAGAAGAACCAGAGCTCACCCAAAAGGCACCACAGCCATCGTTGGCAACAGTGAGGTCCCGAGCTCCTCCGATGATCAGGATGGCCGAGTTCCCATCAGGGAAGCCAATGCAGCAAGCTTTTCCAGGAGGCTGGCAGTGCACCATCTTCCCTTCCAGAACCAGGAAGCGATGCTCAAAGTGAGGACCAGAGCTCGCCAAAGTGAACCAAAGCCATTCTCAGTGCCAGCGAGGTCCTGAGCTCCTCGGAGGATGAAAACAGCCAAGATCATCAGGAAAGCCAGCTCCCCACAGCCTCTCTCAGCTCCCCACAGCCTCTCTCAGCTCCCAACAGCCTCCTTCTTCTTCTCCAGGTCTGCCTTTATGCTATTGGCAACAGTCCTCAGGTGGGCCTCCCACACCCAGTACCACACTTACTCAGTTCAGCTGGGGGTTAGAAGTTCACCACCAGTTATCAATCCACTACACTGGGACTTATTTTATAAAGGAACTAATCCAATTCATGCATGCTCTATACTCATGAGCTAATTAAATCCCTAGGACACCACCTCAATATTGTCATATTGATGGCTAAGTTTTAACATATGAGTTTTTAGGAACACAAACGTTCTGACTATAGAAAATATGTTTGAGCAGTGGAAGAAAACAATAAATTTGGGTGTCCAGAGAAAACGCTGTGCATTTAAAGATGATTTCATGAATTAAACAGATATTGTTATAAGATATCAGTTTATTTTGTCCATACAAATTTGTTGCAGAATTGACATCATGTAAAAATGGTATACTTGGCCGGGAGTGGTGACGCACACCTGTAATCCCAGCAATTGGGAGGCTGAGGCACGAGCATCACTGTGAGTTCGAGGCCCACCTGGGCTACAAAGTGAGTTCAAGGCCAGCCTGAGCTGCATAGTGAAACCCTGTCTCAAAAAGACAAAAAAAAAAAGAAAAGTAATTTTTTTTCTGAAAACAATGTAATAAAACTGTGTTTAGAATCAGTAACACTGAAAAGTAGAACAATAAAACTATGTATATTCATCAGTTTCTGTGGCCAATTCTTCCAAGTTATCAGTCCTGAAATTATTTTCAGTGTATGAACAAAGCAATCAAAATCTAATTGAAGACAGACTGTTTACTAGTACATTAGTTGTACAGTGTATTATAAGCTACAATAATAGTGAATAACATGTAGTCCATTTATATGTAAATGAAGTAAAGCTCAAGGATTTCTGATTTTATCTTGATTGTTTAAACTTTCCTGCTTTCTGTTCATCAACAACTGCTTTGAGACCTGGATTTTCTAGACTATTAATTTCATTTAATATTGATTGAATTCTTCATGCATTTGCAAAATTAAAAAGAGACTTAGCCATCTTACAATGACCTTGTTCATTTCTTATGCCTGCTTTGAAATAGACTTGAAAATGTGCTGAAATATACTTCTAAATAGTCAATGAATTTGTTTCAAAATCACTTCCATTCTGATTTGGTTAAAGATTTGCAGATCTCAAAATTCTCATGCAAGTTTTATCTGTGCAGGCTTCCCCATGCTTGTTTTCAATTTATACTGGTATCTTATAGCTTTCCAACATTCATAACCCATTTGAAGTTCAATATGATTTTGAAAACAACTGAAAATTCTACGACATTTAATACAGTTTCTTTTTTTCCTATTATTTTTAAAGAATAAGATAGCTCTGAACTTTGCATAATTCAGGAGGGTACAGGGTACTCTTTGAATATGCAATACTGGATTGATTTTACTCTGGTTCCGTCCATTCAGCTTTTCCTAAACACTCTGGTATCTGTATATAAAAATAAGCACTATATAACCATACCTTTCTGCACATTTCAGAATGAATATCACCCTCTTACACTGATGTTGACGGATATATAGCTCATATAGACCAAATTTTTTAATCAACATGAGCATCAAGATTCCCTGAAAGTATTAGTACCTGTTAGTCACTTCCTTCAGAGATTTATCAAAAATAGATTTAACCCCATCAAATTTTATTTGCACTTATAAAAATTGATATTTTTAACTTTGGTAATTTTAGTAATAAGGCAAAGTTGATTCTATTCTTTATTTTTGTATTCAAAGCTCTTTAAAATTCTTATGTTTTTCTTTTGTACATCATTAATAATATTCTGCCTAAAATTTTATGTTTTTTTCTCTCCATATTTATCTTTGCATAGTCTCTATTCCTATGTGTTCAAGTTGTCCATTTTTTCGATGTCTAATCTACTAATAATTCCATAAAGTATTTTTGTGCCTCACAGTGTAGTTATTGCTAGAAGTTTTGATATTTTAATTGTCTTTTTGTCTGTATGTAATTTTTAAGCATGCAAAATTCATGTAAAATAAGTTGTGGCTACGGATATAGCTCAGTGGCATAATGCTTGCCTAGCACCCACAGGGTCCTGAGTTAGATTTCTGGTACCAAAAAATAAAATAACTACAATATTCTAATATCTCTGTCTGTTAATTCTAACATCAATTTCAGTTCTGTATAAACGTCAGTTAACTGCTTGCTTTCCTCATTATGAGCTATGTTTTGCTGCTTCTTCTCATGCTTCATAATTTTCAATTGGGTGTACCTTTTTGGGTACTGGATAGTTTTGTGCTCTTGTAAATATTTTAAAGCTATGTTCTGAGATCCAGTTAATTGGAAGTACTTTGATTGTTCTTGGTCTTACTTTTTTAGATTGATTAGGCAGACCCAACACCATTCATAATCTAAGACTAATTAGTTGCCCTATTGATGCAATATACTTGAGTTGTCCACCCATGAAATATGAACATTTGTTAGTTTGACTTGTGGAGAAAAGCACTATTGTTGGCCCAGTGACTCTGCTGTGATTTGGTTCTCTCTAATCTTTTCAAGTGGTACATTTCTTGCTTTTGAGTAGTTTCCTCAAATACATGTGGTGATCGGTAGGCTGATAGATAATTCACAGGGGCCTACTGTAGACCTCTTTTGTTTTCTCTCTGTGAAGATCTTTTCTCTCCAGTACTGTGTCCTACAAACCCATGTTGTCATGGTCTTAACTCAGATTATCTGTTAAACATACACAGGAAGATTATTTTCTCCATATACCATGACCTTGAAACTCCATCAAAGCAGCAAACTGGAGCAATCCTAGGCTCATTTTGCCTGGTTTATCACTCTCATTTTTTTTCCATAGTAAGCACCTTAAAAGTATTTGTTATGCATATATATTTTTTTCTTGTCCATCTATATGTTGTAGGCAAAGTGTTAAATCTGGATTCTATTACTTCACCTAGTTTAAAGATTTTTTTATACTGTCAATAAAGTAAAATGTATATTCCTGATTTAGATGGTCAAAAGGATGGTCAACTTTTTTCTGATCTCTAAACCAGGGACATTAGACTTTTTACTTTGTGTCATATATACCACTTTAAGAATACTTTTAATGAGAAAAAATGTCTTGCTAACAAACTAAATCTGGAAAATTTCAAATTTGTTCCAAATACACTGGGAAATTATTATAAATCCCATGATAATTCAGCAGTTGTCTAGATGCAGAAGATAAAATCAAGTCAACATTTCTTAAAGCCCTTAATATTTGTAAATTTAGCCTACATTTTGCAATTACAACAGAAATTAAAAAGACAAATTACTGCTAATATCTGCAGTAAAATGATTTTATTTCAAACTTTAGTAAAAACATTCAATATTTTCTCAAGTGTCTTTTCCATTTGACACTTGTGAGCAAAGCAGTAAGGAGTTTTATTTCTTCCTTTGTTAGCTGTACTGAGTATTGAAACTAGGTTCTTTTCACTGAGCTATATCCCCAGCCTTTTTATTTTTATTTTGAGACAATGCCTAAGTCACAGTGTCTCACTAAGTTGCCCAGGATGTGCTTGAACTCATAATCCTCATGATTCAGCCTCCCAGAGTTCTGGTATTACAGAGACTGACCACCATACTCTGTGAAGGCTGATATTTAAGTTATTCCTGATTTAGGAATTCCTGGCAATTTGTAAATGAATCCCAAGAATTCTACTGTTTTGAAGTTTAAATTGATGTTTTCAGTGTTAGACTATTGTTTCTGACATTGCCTTGTGCCTGAAAAGGATAATTCTTACTCACTGAAGAGTTGATTTGATCTGACTCTTGAATCATAGGATAGCCCCAGGAGTTTGTGTTTTATATTGATTTTTCACAAAATTTGCATTTTTCTGATGAAGAGAATGTTTTGCAATCCTTGAATTTCTCTACATGAGAGGAATGCTTATTTATTCATTTTGTACAAGGAAAAATTCCAATGCTCTATAGTGCTACTTATCTCTAGATTGAAAAGCCGAGTAATAACTACCACCTACAGAATTTTTACCTTTTTAACGATGGATGAACAGTATAATACTATGAGTTTGAAACATACTGTAATGCTGTCTTCATGCCCAAAACCGTGATTGAAATGTGAAAAGTAAATGTCTTTTAAAATATCAATTTGACTCCTTTTCAGTGAATTGATGATACATTTTGTCATCTATAGGCACTAGCTCATTTTATTTTTAGGATGAATAAAGCTAAAACTTTCAATGACTTTTCTCAAACTCTAATCACCACAAGCATTATGAACAATACGCAGGTTGCCTTCTCACACATGGTAACACAGTCTGACATTCACATTCTCTTACTTTAAGTCTTTCTAATTTTTTTCTTTGTACTGGGAATCAAATTCTCAACCTCGTGCTTGCCAGGAGGTGCTGTGCTGATGAGCTATGTCCCTGGCCCATTTCTCAGTTTTTAAAATTTCTCTTAATAATGTTTTCTTACTGAAGCACTTTAACCAGAGTAGGTGAAGGATATATCACTTAAAGCAGATCTCAAAACCTAAAAAAACCCAGTAAATAGTGGTTTAAAAATTAGAAAATTCATCAGTGAAGCATTTTAAATAAATTGATTCTTCAAATAATCTTGAATAGACTAGTATCTCTACATTGACAGTTAATATGGTTGTTTAAATAATATAATGACAGATCAATCTTGCTAAGATTTTTAAAAATTAGTGTCTCACTCTCTTGTGTTTTGTACTTTTTTGTTGTTGTTTTTATCTTTTTTTGGTACAGGGAATTGAGCTCAGGAACTTGCACTTGCCAGAAAGGAGCTGTGCCACTGAGCTATATCCCCCGCCCTGTACATTTTTATAAAGCAAGAATGCAGTACTTTAGAGTAGCACACAAATCCAAAGCATTTCCCAAGGAAATAAGGTGAGGCTCACATATTTAAATCCAGTAGAAACTTTTTGATTAGTTGTATAGATTTCTAAAACTCTAAAACAATATCAAACTAGTTAGTTAGTTTTCCATGGCCTGTCTTATCTCTTAGAATAAAAGCTTCCTGAATTCAGTTATTAGCTCCTATTCTTTAAATAGCCATGATGTTACCTAATGCTTTTCTTCACGTGTTGCATTTTGATTTAGTGTTTCAACTTGTACTAGTGCATCATGTTGTTTTCACTTCCAAAGAGAGCAGTGCAAAGGATACTGTTTAGCTCTATACCCGGCAGATGGTAAGTAGCCAAATTAATGGTTGTTGAATGAATAAACTACTACAATTAATATTTGACGAGATAATCTAGTCTTCTATTTTGAGTGAGTATTGCCCCATCCCAGGCATTTTTTTGGAAAACAGTCCATAGTGACACTATTTACACATTTGTCATCCTCTTCTGAGGATATTTACTAGAATTTGAATTGGGTTACTGAACGTATTCCTAGAACAGCCTTTGAATCTTCAAGGTTTTTGAGCTTATCTTTTGTCCTTCTCCTTACATCATTATAAACTTAGGATCGAATAACTGCTTTTTCATTCAGTGGCTCACTGATATGGTGGTTTAGAACAGGAGCTTTGGCCACAGACTATCAAGATTTTACTTCTACACCTACCACTTTCTTCCTCTGTGAATTTAGGCATTTTCCTTTACCCCTTTGTACTTCTGTTTCTATGTCTAAATGGTGGAAATAATATTCTGTACAGGGTTGATGTGATGGTCAAGTTAACTAACAGATGTAAATTTTAGAGACGAATGCCTGTAATATATTAAGTCTTAAAAGAATTGTGGTCCTTGTTATGAAAAACATGCAGTCAGGAAATTTGTGTTTCTAAAATGCCATTTTACAGTTCTAATTGCTTCTGTGTACATCATGTGAAATATGTACATATTTAGAATCTGTTCTTGTTTTCTGACTCAGTATTTAATTTATATTTGTATGTGGGCACGGCTTCCAGCACTATGTAAATCTGATACCTGCTGTACAGATATGTGTTTTTATTCATGTTTCTATTGTCCAGTCCCTGGGTACAGGCAGAATATTAAAACTGAGTGCTGACTCATCGCGTAAGTGACAGAAGGCTCTTTCCTGTTTCAGGTGTAACTGACTCAGTCAATTTAAATGACCTTCCAATAAAGGGTTGAGTAAGCACATGGGAATTGGGTTATGTCCAGAATGCTTAGACCTTGATCTCTGTCACACTACTAAATGAAACAAATGCCAAAGCTGGCATTCTTTTTAAATGAGGTAAGTGATACCTAGATAATGTCATAATTGTAAATAATGAGACTTTATAATTGAACATCATATAAATGGTGCATTGCTGAGCAGTGAGCACATGTATCACAGTGTGACAAACGAAATGTTTTCTAAAACTCTGTTAAAGAATTATAAGAAACATGACCCTTGTATCCACAATAAAGAAATTTTTTGAGTGTTTTAGATTATGTAACATTTTTTCTGTCTGAAAATGTAAAGTAGGCACATATTCACTTAATCAAAAAGCACAGCTGATATTTATCATACTGTATTCAAAGCTGGAATCACTGGGCTCCTCAATCTTAAAGAGCAGCCTTCGGGGTTTACAAGCTTAGGGTAAGTTTAATTAAAGTCAAGGGAGAAAACCAATTAAGCACTGAGAGCTTTGGCATCCCTCTTGCAGTCTAAAGACAAAAATACCATTTAGAGGAAGATGATGCTCTAATCCACTATAAATGCCACTGTCTATTTCAGCAGTTCTGGTGGCCCAGGTGTTCTGAGCACATTGGAGAGCAGCTAGGTTATGAGCTTTTAATTCATAACCACACTGTATAATTTCCACCTGCTTTCAATTTCTTTTTTATATTGCTTAGAAAGGAGATTGCACAAAAATAATGTGATCATCCTTTAAGTCCTAGAATACGCCTTTATTAAAGAGTACATCTCAAAGATCATTTAGATGCAAATTTTATTTAAGTGGATTTGACAAGCAGAAGGTTAACAATTTCCGCCACTGGTAAACACAAAATTAATATAACTGGATAAAGAAAAGACAGAAATTCACATTATATTTATATTTTTGCAACGTTTGATGCAGTGGCATTACAGTGCCTCATCACTATGGTGCAGTACTATTCCGTGGACAAGGGTAGCACAAACAAGGTGCTGCTGTACAGCTTGTCAGTCAATCATTGTGGTGGATTGACAACTGGTGGTCAACTTATAACCCCCAGCTGAACTGAGTAAGTGTGGGTGTGGGAGGCCCACCTGAGCACTGTTGTCAGCAGCATAAGAGGCAGAACTGGAGAAGAAATAGTTAGGCTGTTGGGAGTTGGTAGAAGCTGTTGGGAGCCTGTTGAAAGCAGAGAGAAGCTGTAAGGACCTGCTGGTTTTCTTGGAGGAGCTCGTCATGCTGGCTTTCCTGATGGACTTGGCTGGTTTCATCCTTTGAGGAGCTCAGGACCTTGTTGGCACTGAGAATAGCTTCAGTTCACTTTTGGGGAGCTGTGATCTTCACTCTGAGCATTGCTTCCTGGCTCTGGAAGGGAAGAAGGTTCAGTGCCAGTCTCCTGGAGAAGCTTGCTGAGTTAGCTTTCTGAATAGGAACTTGGCTTTTCTGATCATTGGAGGAGCTCGGCACCTCACTGTTGCTGAGGATGGCTGTAGTACTTTTTAGGGGAGTTCTGGTTCTTACTTGGAGCATCACTTCCTAGCTCCAGTGTAGATCCCTCAGCCTGCTAGTACATATCCTTCATCCTGCTGGCACAGACTTTCTAGCTTCCATCACTAACCTTTGGCACAGGCTTGCATGAGCTATCATTGTACACTCTAGCCCTCCAGTTGTACTCATGGGAGTCACTGTTATGAGCTCTAGATATTCAGCTGGATTCATGCAGGGCATTTCCATGGGATCCAGGCCCTGAGCTAGATTTGTTGGCCTATAGTGTGTGGACAGATTTTCTACACTCTCTTGTATATGATTCTTTGGGTGACTATTATAAATAATCTTATAAAATGTGTCCTGTATTACATTGTTCACCTTGCGAAATAAGCCCCAAATCAAAACGATCATGGAACCACAGAAGGAAGTGACTACACACATTATTTCACATATAGTCTGGTGAAGCTGTATTGGATGGGAGGGACAATGATAATGGCAGGGACAAACAAACATTGGAAGTGAATTAAATGCAATTTGTGGGATTTATTTTCTCATCTTTACCTTAGTTTATTGTGTATATTAATTTCAATGTAGAAGATTGCTGTATAGAGAATACTTTACAGTAGTCAGAACTATTGCTCTGTGTCCAGTATATCAACTATCTGGATAATGTAGGACAACAGAGTGGCATCCTTTGGACTTTATTGTGACTCCCTAAAAAGGCTTTAAGCTAATGAGGTAGGTTAACTTGACCCATGAGAGACTTGAAGATGTTCCTTTAACAGTATGCAGAACTTTATTTAAACTTCTTGGGAAAAAGTACATACACATCCCTTACAATCAGGCACCATTATTTAATAGCACTTTCATCATTTAGGTCTATATGTGATACATGTTAGCAATGAAGAATTCTATCGCTATTTTTAGTACAAATAGAAGTTGCTTCATGTAAGGAAAATGCTAGTGAAACCTAGATATATTAGTCAATCCTATTATATTATGGTGGTATCTTAAAATCATTTTACTAATGACTATCACAATTCAAATCTTCTTGGAAGGTTAACTGATAACATATTTGTAAGTTTTGAAAAAGAAGACACAATTATTAACAATTTGTAAGTTCAGTAAGGTCCTGTAGGGGAAGACACAGTAGAGATTGTTCAGGACCACTAAATTGTAGTATGTCTCCAAACAGGCATGTATTAGACAGGTTCTTCAAGTCTGTGGGCTTCAGTTTTCTATCTGCAAAAATCAGAAAGATATGGAAAATAATACAAGCTGAATTTCAATTCTAAGTATTCAGAAGCTCTCTTAATCAAAGTCAGCTTATTATGAGGCTGCAACTAATATATGAACAAAATGCTTGAAAAGTGATTACCAAGTATCTAGAGGGAAGTCACAAATGAACAAATTAAAATTAGTTCTTTCCTTTTCATATTAGAGTTGGAAAAATAATTTGCAAGCTTGCCATTATGCTATTATTTGTTTGTAAACATGATGCATCTTGATAGCCCAGTGTCTCAGTAGGCACAGCTTGTGTGGCTTTCTACAAATGACTACCACCCACATCTGATGTGTCACCGTGTCCCAATGATCCTCTAGCTCCTATGACTATTTTGCTGTTGCCTTTCCCACCCACGTATCTGAGACTGAAATAAGCAAATTTTTAATTACTATCAGCAAAATACCCCCATATATGAAAAGACTTGTTTTTAACTGTGGATTCTAAAGTCAAATAATCTGTATTCCACTTGCAGAAGAAACAGAGAACATCAGTTGTCAGAAGCTATCAGAATCACACATAACAAGTAATGTATTAGACAATAACAGTGAGTACAACAAACTGAGACTGGCCCAGGCCCAGTGAGTTGTAGATCTTACAGCAATGCCAGTACAGCTTATTTATGGCTTACATGCATATGTGGGTTAAGAAATTTAGGATACTAAGCCTGTAGTGCTTTCTAACAATACATAAAAGCTTATATTGCATCATAAATCACTACAATTCAGAACCTAACAAATATAAAACATATATCACCAGAATGCATTTGATTTTAATAATTCTCTGCACAAAGCAAGTCAAACATGAAAATGAACACAGTCAAATAGACTGGAAAGAGACAGATTTGCAAAACAGGATGGCGGACAGTGCAAACATTCTTTGCCTATTGTTTTATGAAACCTGTTGTGCCATTGTAAGCCTTGTGACTTAGGATACCTGCTCCATGCTTGCCATTGTCATATGCTCCATATAAGACTCAATGTGTCATTTAGTTTTCAAATTCATGGGTTGATAGACTTAGTCGACTTATCCACTGTGAAAAAATGATTGAGAATCATTGCTAACAATTTGCTATATGGTATTGAGTTTATAGTTAAATCTTTACAGTAGAAAAACCCAAAAGTAGGCCAAGGAGTTAACACCTGTAAACATCTAGAAAATAAAATTAAAAATAAACTGTCAGTAATTTGCTGCTTAACTGAATGAATTATGTTTAGTATTTGATGCAAATTAAGCATTTGTAAGAAAGAAAGACAGGATTCAGCAAAGTATATGGATTTAGTCGCCCTTTCCAGGTTTTCAGATGAAATCCTCCATACAAGTTACTTAACACTTGGAGTCATGGCGTGACTTCTATATTTTTTTTTCTTAATGTAAAACAACAAGCAAAGGTTTTTCTATATTCAGATTAAGGAATAGAAAGCAAAAAGTATATATATATTTTCTTTTTTTTTCTTTTAAAAATAAGAGGAAAACATTAACAGCAGACAACATTTTACAAAATAGCAAAAGAACAGTACAGACAATACAGAGCTACAAAGTGGTAGGGAATTAACAATGCTTGTTGTATTACATATTGATATCTTCAAAGTGGTTTCTCAGGAATACAGATAGAGACATGAAAAAAGTATATTGAGAAAGAAACTTTTGCCACAGAAAACCAGTTTTTTCTCTCTAAGAAAAGTGAAGTGAGGTAAAAATTTGAAGAGATATAGTAGGAAAAGAGTTAAAGTGCTGCTTCGAAGTTCATTGGGTATGCAAATAAACTCAATGAATATATTCTGTATGATGAATTTTAAAGGAAATATAAATGTTTAATGTTTCTCAATGTTAAACCTGCTGAGAATTGACAAAATGTACAAAGATATACGCAAATGTCAAACTAGAAATGTTGATCCCTAGAATTATCATGTACAAGAGAAAGTTGAATTTAATTTAATGTATAGACTTTTTGAAATTTTTCCCAATTTTTATGAAAGGCATAGGGAAAAATTCAGAAAGAAATTTGCTACTACCACAAAAAATTAGTTAACTGTAAAAATGGTGACAGCAACTAGCACTAAATCTCCTTTCAGTTGAAAATTAATACTTTCAAAAATATTTTGTAATATTATTATATGCCAGATTTTCTTTTAAGCATTTAGTATATGCCACTGAACAAAAGATGCAGTAGTTCCTTCTCTGGGAAGGAGGAAGAGAATATATCATGTGATAAGAAATATATACATTATATAGTATTGTAAAATTTCCACCATTTCCCAATAGTGCCAAACTGGAGACTAACCATTTACCACATTGACCATTGAATGATATTTAAGATTCAAACTTTGGCAGTTCATATTCAGGGATTATTTAAAAAATGATATTTGATCACAAACATGAAGAGATTGTGACTGTCTAGGGGAGAGCACTGCTTTGTGAAAATCCTAAAATAGGAGCATTCCTGGTTATTGGATGCATAGCAGAAGTTCAGTGTAGTTGCCGCAGAATAACTGAGGAGGACAGTGACAAAAGATAAGGTGAGAGTAGTAAAGAAAGGAAAGCTTTTTTTTGACCTTGTAGATTACCTTAAAAACTGCTGTTTTACACTAAGCAAAGTGGAATGCTATTAGAATGTTGGGGGCATAGGACTGACATAATAATGTTCTTAAAAGATCACCTTAGAATCTGTTTAAAAATACATGATAGGGGTGGGGGATTTAGCTCAGCGGCACAGCGCCTGCCTGGCAAGTGCAAGGTCGTGAGTTCGATTCCCAGTACCAGAAAAAAACCAAAATAAATAAATAAATAAATAAAAACAAAGATACATGATAGTGGAAAAAAGATATAAACAGAGAGGCAAGTTAAGATAACATTCCAAGTAATCAGATGAGAGGCAATAATGACTTAGAAAAGGCAAGCAGTAATGGAGATACTAAAAAGCTGAACGAATTTAGATATATTTTGAAGACAGATGCAGAGAAGAGATTGGATGTAGATATATGCGAAAAGGAGAAGTCAGCAGTGAATCCATGATTTGGTATATCGGTCACTAATAAAATGGAGTTCTGGTTCTCTAAAATAGGAAAGACTGGGAAGAACAGGTTTGCAGAAGATGGTTAAAATATTTAATTTTGGACACACCTAAGTTTGGAAATACCTACTAGATATCAAGTGAGCAGATATACAGAAAAGTAGAGAAAGGACAGATGCAAGTACACCTTTGGAAGATGATAGCATGGGAACGAGATCTAAATCCATGACAGAATATAAGACGCCACCTACAAAGTGAGTCTACATAGAGAAGAAAAAAAAGTACATTACCAAGACTTGGGATACAGCAGACTTAGGAGGTTGGGGAGAAGGGGAGGAACTAACAGCAGAAATTGAGGGGGAGTATGAGGTAATGTAGGAAGAAACCCAGGAAATTGTGATACACTGAAAACCAAGTGAAGAAAACTGTGTCCAATGATGTTACTCAGGGCTTCTTAGCCTTAGCACTATTGACATTTGGGTCTAAAGAATGCTTTGGTGTGTAATGGGGGTGTCATATGTACCATGGATGTTTAGCAGCATTCTTAGATGCCAATAGGGTCTTACCACTCACCAAAAGTTATGGCCCCCAACAATATTTCTAGACATTGCTAATTTTTACCCAGTGGGGAAAGTCCAAAGCAGTCGGAGAACTGATGTGTTAGATCAAGGAAACATGATCCTGACCATTAGTCACTGAAGTTAATGGCGAGGGCGATTTCAGCGCAGCAGCAAGGAGTAAAAGCTGAAATAGAGAGGGTTTCAGAGAATAAGAAGACAGAAATTGCAGACACAATTGCATGAATAATTCTTTAAAGAGTTTTACTAAAAGATTGGCAAATAAGTGAGCATTAATTAGTGGAAAAGATGAAAGACATATTGTGTGTGATTTTTTTTTTTTAGAAGGGAGAAATAACAACATACTTGTATGCTTATGGAATGATTCAGGAGAGAGGAAACAATTAATGATTCACAAGAGCACCGTTGGGAGGATGCCCTGAAGTAGTGAGAGGATCTAGTACACAAGAGAATAAACAGGTTTTAGACAGCAACACAGACTTTTCCTCTGTGCTTTCAAATGGGAAGGCAGAGAATATATTCGCAGGCATTAATGCAAAGATGCACTTGATTTTGTTGGGATCTGTGGAGTTTTTCTGATCACTTCACTTCTTAATGATGAAGATGCAAACTTACTAGCTATCAAGAAGATTAGTACTGAAGGGCTGGAAGTTTAAGAGTAAGAAAAATATGAAACATTTTTCTAAGAGGTGAAAGAATTACATAAGTTAACAAGTTTATTATAATTACCAGATATCGTTGAGTAGTTAAGATAAATGGTCATGAATTTCAAATAAGCTGGTTAGTATGATTGGTTATGTTTCTTTGGACAAACTCAACTTCACAGTTACAGACCCCGAATAGGCAAAGAGTTGATGTGTTAGCTGAAACTGCAATAAAAAAAGTACTAAGAGACTTAGGAGAAATTCATTGGCTCATAGTTGTGAAAGCTGGAAGTCTCAGATGAAGGTCTAGCATGATTTGGTTTCTAGTGAGGAGTCACTTCCTGACTTGTACATGTTCATTTTATCCTCACATGATCTTTCTTCTAAGTGATCTTTCTTCTAAGTCTCAGATGAAGGTCTAGCATGATTTGGTTTCTAGTGAGGAGTCACTTCCTGACTTGTACATGTTCATTTTATCCTCACATGATCTTTCTTCTAAGTGAGATTCTCTCTCTCTCTCTCTCCCTCTCTTTCTCTCTCTCCTCTCCCTCTCCATCTCCCTTTCTCTCTCTCTTCTTCCATTTCTGTTCCTCTTAGAAAACCACAGTTCCATTGCATTATGACCTCATTTAACTTTCAGTATGTCTTTAGTAGCCTGTTCTCTAAATATAGGTCTCAGCATACAAATGTGGGGAGGTACAAAATTCAGTCTAGAGCAGTTGAATATAGAGTAATATTTTGCCCAAGGAGGATGAGGATATTGCAGGGGACATGGAGTATTATCTTACACTATATACAAGTCAATGACTATATTTACTGAAACCACATATGGATTTAAACTATGTTAGTGAAAGAGGAATATATATATATATATATATATATATATATATATATATATATATCCAACAAATTCAGCTTGGGATTTTTGGTATCACCCTTTTGAGATTTCCCATTATCACATTAGGGGTGAGACATCCTCTCCCACCTACTAAAACTAAGAGTAAGACTAAGACCACTAAGACTACTAAGGCTAAAACCCACCAGGGCAAGCTACTCCTTAGTTTAAGATCACCACCGCCCTCTGAGTCATCCAGTAATCCTCTCCTCCATCAGTAAATGCTGAAGTTCTGGCTCCTTGTGGCCTTTTGTTCCTCATGGAAAACTGGTCATCCCAGGCCACACTGTACCACCGTTTTGTCTCTTACTCTTTCTTTCTCTCTCACTGTTCACTGTAACACCTTGCAGGAGATTGGAACCTCACTGCAGGTGTCCCCAATATGTATGTGTGCATATCTATCTATATCTATATCTATATCTATATCTATATCTATATCTATATCATCTAGATATAGATATATACAT
>NW_004955503.1:4166500-4227775 GCF_000276665.1 Chinchilla lanigera
TGTGTATGTGTGTGTGTGTATTTCAATGTCTTGGAATTCCCAACTGAAACATTTTGAAGGTAAGTTATTTTAGTGTGCAAGATGAATAAAACAGGAACTGGTAGTAAAAATTAAGTCATTAAAATTAAGATTCCCAGGTTATGGTTGTTATTAGCACTGACAAGTTTTGCATTATGACTGTGCAGTAGATACTATAATACATTGCCTCAAACTTCCAATTATGATTAGGAAATTCATTTTTCTAGCTTCTGAGAGTGCTATATGTTGAAAGGTCAAGCAATTGAGGCTCTTCCTGACTTTGCCATCAAGGAAGGCAGCTGCCTTGGCCAAAGTGAGGTAGTGACTTGGGCTCAACCCACATCCAGTGACTGCACAATTTAAAACTCTGAAAGACCTCAGCTCCAGGGCTCACTGTAGGATCAGATGAGAATTTTGGTGCTACTACTCTGTTTCATCGTTTTCCCTGTCAGTCTTCTTTGTCTTATTCCTTGATATCTGTTGTTTCAGAGATTATTCCTCATTAACCATCCTACATGCAATGATCCCTTTCACAGCTTGTTTCACAGGGAAATATCCCTACTATAGTTGGTGCTAGATGAGCTTTGAAGTAGACTTTAAAATGGGATATTACAGCTGTATCACACATCAACTGGATAGAAATAAGAATATCCACTGGTGGTATTCTGAGTCTGAATAATCTATGGTGTGTTATAACAATGCCATTGTTAACATCCACAGGTTGAAAGGGAATGCACTAAAAATGGTTGTGTGAGAGAGATTTGATATGATCATACCAAGTAACAATGATTAGCAGTAATAAGGACAATGGATGGCATTTGCTGAATATGATGGCTGCATTAGAGAAACAATGAAAAGTTAAGGGTGATTCATCTCTAATTTATGGGGAAGTATGAAAGTCAAAGGAACTTGGAAACATTTTAAAAGACTTTCATTTTCTGCAACCAGAGGATCAGAACAGGTACTTAATTATAAGGGCAGAATAGTTCCAAGGAAGTGTTATGTTTGCACCTCTGGCAAGTTTATTATACCAGTGTAGAGGTAATAGTTGAAAGGCAGAATAGGTGTGAGGTGTCAGAAGGAATGTCTGATTGGTATCCTTGATATTTAAAACATGGATGAACCTTAGAAACATTATGCTAAGTGGAAGAAATCAGACACAAAAGACTACATATTATATTGTCTCCCTTTCATACAGATAGGGAAGTAATAGCTAAATAATATAGTGTTTTGCTTAGATGGAGAAATATACTCTTAAATAGACTGTGTGATGCTTGTGAAAATCTGTGACTATGCAAACACAACACTTGAAGTGTGTGAATCATGTTGTATGGTATGTAACTTACTGTTCAGTAATGCTATTTTAAAAATCTTAAATTTCCTGACTTCCCTGAATCTGCTGCACTTGCAAAGGTGATCTACTTCTGCCTGTTAAAGTGTACTTTTCATATCTTGTTTAATAAGTATGCATAATTCTCTTTTGCAAGAAAACTTGTGCCTTTTCACAGTCTAACCTAGGTTCCCCTTCTGGTTATCAAACTTATCCTCACAGTCACGTCTCAAATAATCTGGATGGGAAAGTGTTGGACTTAGTGAGGCAGAAAAGTACTAAGCCAAAAATTTTAAAAACATAAACAATGTCTACCAGTATGTCATGTGACAGTATGAGTGGAACTAGATTCAGAGGGTGATGGCTCAATGCAAGGGGAGGGCAAAAACACAAAATTAGATTAATGATAATTTATCCCTGTGAATGTACTTGTAATACAAATTTAAATGCCCTGGAAAAACCCCTGGATGTTAGTGTTAATATCATGCTGAAATGGCCCATGGAAGTTAGGATAATGTGATACCCCATGAAAATGAAACAAAAATTTTACAACTTCCATAGTGGAAACAAGATAGGGGTAAAAATGCTTAGACAAGTTGACTTGCAAGAGTGACCAGAAATGCACCAGTGTCTGTGTTCGTCTATTATAGACTTCAAGGCAGCTTACTTATAAAATTGATAAGGTATCAGGTTAATAATATCTCTCAGGTGTTGTGGACTGATCAAGTCTTCAGTCTCCCAAAGAAGTGTATGGCTAAGGCTAAATGAAAGAGGCAAATAGAATGGTTTCAAAGCTCCAGGAGGATCAAAACCCTCTCACAGAATTCGAGACTCTCTGGGGGCTAAGAACAAGACCTTCTCTTGGTTGCTCATATTTATTTAGTAATCAGAAGAAGAGAGAGAGGAATACTCAAGAAGGGCAAAAGCACTGAAGGACTTCTCCAAATAAGGTATTAAGTTAATCCACCCAGGAGTGAGATGCCTGAGGCTACAGTCTTTATCTAATCGAGATTGGATCCAGTTATCCTTGGCTGTGACCTTGTCTTATCCTTTGAGGTTTCAAGGCTTCACCAGTCATTGCAGGCCTCAGCAGGGATCAGTGACTTGCAGAGGTTCACTGACTGTTAGTCCACCACCCATCTCCAGATAAGGAGCCTAGGCCTTGGACAGACTGACAAGTAAACATGGAAAGCCCATAGGTTAATTTAAGTCCTGCTCAGAGCTACTTCGTAGTGCTCGCCATCAATAAGGAATGTGCTAGTGTTGCAAGCACTATAGTTATTGAGAAGTATTACAATGGTAGCCAACTTTTGTATATAACAGTAAGACATACTATTACATAACTGTGTTCCCTGCAAAGGAATGTTATGTGATTCTGAAATGATAGAGGCCAACTTGTTATGCTTATTTACTAGAAGCAAGATGTGCACAATTAATTTAATAAGAGACAGTATTCAGTGGTAACTAGAAGACCTGATTTAGAGGTTCTGTAGAGATGGTAAATGGAGAAAGTGTTGCTCAGAATGACATGAACAGACAGTCAAAAATGAGAAAAGTCATTGATTTTCCTTGCCATTGTCTTATATTGGGCTCCCTAGAACCAGAACCTGTAACCATAATTTTAGACCAAGTACTTCACTGAGAGAAGACTCTCAGAAGTGTCTGTATGGAAATGAGGCAATATGTCTAGGGCAAAGGAAGTTGCTGAAAAAATTAATTTCAGTTGAACCTTAGATTTATTTTAGTTCAATGGGAGCCCTGGAGTAGAAATTGAGCAGGGTGTTAGAGCAGGCGTGTGGATTGTGCACGTGGTTTCCCCAGCTCTGCTCTTAGTGATGCCAGATTGGTAGAAAAATGCCATCCACATTCATTGAATGTAAACTAAAGAAATCACTAATACTACTGTGGTGTTTTGGTACAATAAGAAATAGGTTTGGTCTTTGTTCACTCATTACTGACATAGAACTCCTAAAACAATTGTAGGTAGAGGCACTAAGACAAACTTTTATCTTAATATTTGTACTTCAATTCTCAGTTTTTGACACTGAGTTCTCAGGAATTGTGTAATTTTCTAAGTAATAGGAGCATCTTGTCCAGACAATCATTGTGGGCTCCCTGGATAGCCTCAGCGTGGAGGCCAGGGGCCAAGGAAGCATCCATATAACTAAAGGATCTAGAGCAGGTTTTGGTAAACTTTTAGAGTTTTCAATGTTAGCAAACTGTCCACTGTGTCATGTCTTCCATAGTCACCACCATTGGTCAAGGGAGTTCTGAAATTTCAGCTCCATTTTTGGACCTTCAGGAGAAGGCTTAAGTTTGTTAGAGCTAAGAGTGAAAATCCAGTCTTCTAACCCATCATGCCTACATAATATAGCCTCATGAAAACCCAACAGGACAGGGTTCAGGAGAATTTCTGACAGCTCAATACCTGGCAAAGTATTCCTCTTCCTGAAGTCATGGAAACCCTATGCCTCTTCTCCTATCCCTTCCTTTATGCATTTCTTCCATCTGGAATTCATCTTTTATAAGAGCTAAATGTTCTTAAAGTGTTTCTCTGAGTTTTGTGAGCCACTCTTGCAGAATAATCAAAAGCAAAGGGAAGGTCACAGGAATTCTCACAGCCACATGGTGAGAGGTACAGGTCTTAACCTGGGAATTAGGATTGTCATATGAAGTGGGGAGCAGTCTCACATGACTGAACACTTAATCTGCGGGTTATGATGCTATCTTCAGGGTTTTTTTATGTCGTTTTTAAATTTTCTCTTTCCTTTTTTTAAAAATTAATTTTATTGATACATTTTTTTGAGACAAGGCTGACCTTGAACTCATGATGGAACTCTCTAATCCAGGCTGACCTTGAACTCACTATGGAGCCCATGCTGGCCTCAAACTCAGGCGATCCTCCTGCCTCAGCCTCCTGAGTGCTGCTGGGATTACAAGAGTGAGATTACACCATTACCCTTTGTTTATTGGTACACTTTGGATGTATATAATGATAACATTCATCATAGGAAATTTATACCTCTACATAATATATCTTGATTCTTCTTTTTTTCTCCATTTCTCTCCCCTCCCTTCAGCCCTGCTTCCCCTCCTTTTTTATGAGTTTTGTTCCCTTTTTCCTTCTATTCTCTTTGTTTCTTTTCCGCTTCTTCCCTTCCCCCTCTCTTATTCCACTTCCCATTTAATGATTTCTTCCTACCTCCCAAAGTCTGTCTTCCATTTTGGTCCTTATTTATGCTTTTAGTTTCTCACACAAGAGAAACAGTCAGATACTTAAATACATGTGTCCAGTTTGTTACACTTAGAAGTATGGTCTCAGTGTGCATCCATTTACCTAAAAATGTCTCAGATATACCCTTCTTTATGGCACAGTAGTATTCCATTAATGTTTCATGTCAATTATAAGACAGTCAGCTGCTGCTCACTATGGAATTGATGCTTGGGAACATCTCCACACAAATGTTGTGTCAGAAGCATTGTTCTGAGTAAATGGAGAATGAGAAGAGAAAAAAAAGCAATAGGTTTTTTTTTCCTATTATAAATAGATGTAAATCAGAGCCCTTTTGTAAAACATCAGTTTACCAAAGAATAAACTGCATAGATTTCACTAGAGAGCAATTCATGGATCAGTTTGTCACTCCATCCTTGTTTCAGATTGCCACCTTGGTTATGAGAGGGGCATAATCTTTTCAGTGAGGATACTTTTGTCCTAAGATAATTCCTTAGAAAATATTGCCACAGTAAATGGTAAGGGAATAGTAATCACTTGTCTCATTGCTGATTTTACAGGGAACACTTCCAGTTTTTCTCGATCTATTATGATGTTGACCATTGGTTTGTCATAAACAGCTTTTATCAAATTCATATATCGTCCATCTCTATATATTTCTTTCAGGGTTCTTATCATGAAACAGTGTTAGATTTTGTCAAAAACCTTTTCCACATCTATTGATATCATCATGACATTTTTGTCCTTGAATCTGTTTATGTGGTGTATTACATTAATTGATTTGTGTATGTTGAACTCTGGGATGAAATGTACTTGATTATGCTATTTATGTTATTATCAAAAATACTGATTTTTTGATAATATCTTGCATTCTATATACTTGTACCTTGAGGATATTTTTATCTATATTCATTAATGAGATTGGCCTGTAATTGTCTTTTGTAGTTGGTTCTTAATCTGTTTTTAGTATCAGAATCATACTGGCTTTCATAAATGACTTTATGCTTAATAAATCTCTTTCACTTTCTTTGAAGAACTTGTGGAGTATTTGTGATGTAATATTCTTAAAGTTTTGGTAGAATTCAGCAGTTATTCCATCCAGTCCTGAGCTTTTCTTACTTGGTAGGTTTTTAATTATTGTTTCAATTTCCTTTCTAGTTATTAGATTGTTCAGCATTTTTGTATCTTCTTGGATTAGCTTTGGGAGTTTCTTTTTTTTTTTTTTAACAGACCGACAACATTTTACAAAATAGCATAGGATCAGTACAGACATTACAGAGTTACAAACAGAGTGGTAGGGAATTAACAATGCTTATTGTATTACATATTGATATCTTCAATGTAGTTTCTCATGAAAACACATATAGACATACAAAGCTAATCAACCAATGCCTCACTGACAGTTTCTTTCAGCAAGGAAATACAGGACAGTAGAACACCCGTGTTAACTATCCCGCATATACATATATACAAACTTTCTCCTTCTTTCCCTTCTCTTTTCCCATATCCCAGTTATCCTTTACCTATGAGTGCTTTCCTATCAATTCTCAATGTCTATCATATCTCCTAGATTAAATTAACTCTTTCAGGCTTTACACTAGAGAAACAATGCGGTGCTTGCACATGTATGTTTGATTTATTTCGTTTATGAGTATGGTCTCTAGTTGTGACCATTTGCCTATAAAAGCCTCGAGTTTATCTTTCTTTACAGCTGAGTAATATTCCATTATATAAAAGTACCACAATTTTCTTATACAATCCTCAGTGGATGGACATTTGGGTTGCTTCCACATCTTAGCAATTACAAATTGTGCTGCTATGAACATAGGTGCACATATATCACTGTGATATGATGTTCTTAGAGCTTTGGGAATTTCTATGAGTCTACAAATCTTTCCACTTCCACAAGATTTTCCAATTTGTGGAATACAATTTTTCCTAGTTGTTAACTATCTTCTGGATTTTGATGGTGTCTATGGTGATTTTAACTTTTTCATTTCTAATTGCGTTGATGTGAATATTTTATCTCTTTCTCTTTGTAAGTTTGGTGAACAGTTCACTTTTTTGTTTGTTGTTTCAAAGAACCAGTTCTTTGATTTGTTGATTCTTCATGTTGCTTTTTAGTTTCCATTTCATTGATTTCTGCTCCAATCTTTTTTTTTTTTTTTTTTTTTCCAGTACCGGGAATGAAACTCACAACCTTGTGCTTGCCAGGCAGGTGCTTATGCTGCTGAGCTAGATACCCAGCCCCTACCAATCTTTATTGTTTTCCTTCTGAATTTAAATTCTGGCCTACATGGTTGTTGTTCCTCAGTCATCTTAAGGTTCCTCATAAGTTTATTTATTTGAGCTCACTTTATTTTTCATATATGAGCACTGATTGTTATGAACTTGCCTCTTAGGACTGCTTTCATTGTGGTGCAGACATTCTAGTGTGTTGTACAGTCATTGTTATGACCTTCTAGAAACTGTTTAATTTCTCACTTGACTTTTGTTTCCTGTTATGTACTTAGGGCTGTGTTATTAATTTTCCACGTACTTCTTGTCTTAGTTGTAGTCTGGATGCATGTGAATACCTGTGCTCTCTGCAGATGGCATCCGCTCTAGTGATAGAAGGCACACTGTTGTACAAGGCAAGAAAACAGACAACCTGGTCTGTGGTTGGCAATGGTGCCTGTGACCCACTGGTCCAGCAGACATGTGGGAATTACAGTGGGTATTTCAGATCCATTATCTACTACTCAGCTAACTTGTAGACCCATAGAGCTTGTACCAACCACTGTGTGTTCACTTGTCTGTGACTTTTCAGGCAATCTTGGTTAGCAGGCTATTTAAGCAAATGTCAGGGACCAAATGGGCACATGTTGGCAAATTGGTCAATGATCTGGGCACTTAAGCTTGTGAGCTATGCCAACTGAGCTGTGATACCCTTACCTGTGTTTCCTCTCTCTGTTCTGAGCTGGCTAGGATAAGTTGCCCCTCCTCACAGTATATAGTGGAGCAGAGAATAAAGTATGTAACTTTCCCCTGTGCTTGGAAGAGGGGCTATATATGAGGGGTCAGTGAAAGAGAAATCTTTCCTATGAATCCTGTCTCTGCAGCACTAGATTTATTCTTCAGTCTTATTACCTCATTATCAAAATGGTTGCTCCCTGAATGACTAAGAGGTGAGGACAAATGGACTTGTTATGGCAGCACCACTTCACTTTTTTAGTTTTCTCTTTCATTTTGTGCATTGTCTTTTCTCATTAATTTTCCATTTTAGTGTGAAAGCCCCTTTCAACTTCAATACAGCTTGTAAGTGGATCTTTTCTTATCTTCTTAGATTTGACTCCTTCTCTAGTCAGCCATGTTAAATTTTTATATGCTGTATTTAAATGGAAACATATTCATTAAACTATTTAATTATAGTCTGGGTTCTGTTTTAATGTAATAGGCATTTTTCATATTTTTGCTTTTATATATTCTCTGTAGAAAAATTCACCTTATAAATCATTGAAGGCTCTAAGATGAGAAGAAAAAAATGTGAAATATTTTATTGCTATTTTCATTGATTCAGAAAAAACATAAAAAATAAAATCAATAGCCCTTTTAAATATCAGCAGCTAAGAATATCTAATGGCAAGTAGGTATCACTTGCCACTTGCTGCTAAAGCATATATTTTACTTCTTTCTTCTGAATCATTTATCTGTTTCTTTATTTGGTATGGAGTAAAGGATAAAGAACATATTAAAACCAATTGTGCAACATTAGTTTTAAAGTATTATTTTACAAATATTTTGATGATGAATATTAATTTATAGTTTAATTTTATCAACTCAAGGTTATCATCTTTTCAAAATTCATCAGAAGAGCATTCCATTTGGCAGTACAGGTTAAAAGTTCAATAAATATTTGCTGAAAATATGAAGAGGAGGTAAATGAGGGGAGAGCGTTTAGGGCTATTTTGTATGTAGAAAAATATTACTTCCAATCTGTTTAGTTTGACTGGTTCCAAGTATGAATAAAAGTCAATCATGGTAATAGTTAAAATAGCACAATTAACAAATGTCTTTAGACGTCATTCATAGTTGGTGAAAACAATTTTGGCAAAAATATGCCTTTTGTGTCATTTTCAATCTTCAATTGATTTTTTTTATCCTTTAAAAATTTTTAATCTATTGTTAATTATTTAAGTAATGAGACAGAACTTGTGATTGCTTCTGTAGTGTTGACAGTATTAATTTTTCCTGCCAGAAAACTGTCCAAATAGCTTTTGCGAAATAAATGGTGTTTGCTTATTAGTAAAAAGCAGAAATTTTTCTTTTGTTGGTTCTTTTGATGTTGTTTCAGTGACAGTTGTGTTGGTTTGCTGGCAAAGGTATACATTTCTACAACAGGGTAAGAAAAGTAAATTAGTTCTCCCTGTCTTTCTGTTGTACAACACATGTGAAGACTGACACAGATTTGACTGCCAAACAATTCAGCTATTTCCCCATGAACAGTTTTGAAACAAGTGACCTCTAAATGCTTCATTTTTCACATCTATCAAATGGTAATATCAGTATCCCTCAGAGAATCTCCATAAAGGTTAAGCATCAATCATGTATGTGCTTAATCATATGTGTGCTCCACATTAAGGTTTTAACATCACAGTGGCTATTTTTCTTTCTACATGACTCAGCGTTATGCTTTTGTAATGGAAATATACTTCAATAAATATTTCTTAACATGTTCTGTGCTGAATTGTTGGATAGGTTGTTTAAAAAAACACTTTAACAATTATAGAGCATTTACAATGAGTCAGGGGCTAGAACTGTAACAAGAAAATTACAAATGCATAGAAATTTATATAAACTTGATGGTAACATAATGAATTATTATTCAATTAAAGTTTTATGTTTGTTTCTAATTATTATATAGGTACATATACATGTTAATATTTATTTACAATACTAGCAAAATCCAAAATAGTATGAAGAGAAAAGTAGAAAACATCTCTACTCCTTCTAGCTCTATATATGTGATATAAATATATACACACACAAAATTCACAATACTTAAACACAGTATATATAAATATATAATAATGCATTTAACATTATAGTGTACATTTTATAACATTTTCCACTCGATATATATTCAATGCTTAGTTTTGTTACCTTTGTGTGGAAGACTGCCACATCACCCTCCCTCAGGTCCAAATGTGATCGTGCATACTAGCAAACAGCACAGGCTACATAGAAGTGAATTCCTTAAATTGGCTTTCGGTTGAATTAGTGAGTCTAGCCAAGCTGCGTGTCTTCATGATAGCAAGTGGGTGACACTGGGCTAGCATTGCTCTTCTCCAAGGGCCTCAGTTGAGCCCAGAGAGGTGGACTATGGAACTGTGGAGGCTAAGATATGAGATAATGTTTCCACTGAGGACAGAGTGACTCCAGAGAAAATTCCTTAACAGAGTTGGCTACAAAGCATGATTCTCTTAACTATAACCTGAATCTGGCTATTCTATCCCTTTCTCAGAAATGTTTTGTTCCCTCTTTCACAAGCCTTTCCTGTCTAACCACTTGTCTAACACATCCAGTCTAACCACTTGTCTCACTGTTGTATTCAATGTAAATGTAATTGCTAAATACCAAGGTTCTGGCTACCTCATTGCCTTTTGTTTCCCATGAACAACTTTTCATCCCAGTCTCCTGTTCCATTGCCATTTATCTCTAGCTCCTTTTCACCCTGCTCTGTAATACCTTGTAGGTCACTGGGGACTCACTGCAGGGGTCCCTAAAAACTGGCATCTAACATGGCCTAAACGCATAGCATTCTCACCTGCCTGGTGGATTTACTGGGAGTGTTTTATTGGTGATATCCAGACTATAAGAGTATCAGCACAGAGTGAACAAGACTTTACATGGTAAACATGTTGGGATAGATAAAATCTCCTCTAAATTGCACAGCATGGAGATTTTTACCCATGTGTTCCCAAACTTCTAGTTCTAGAGTTCTTGACTGCAAGAACCAAGGATTGTACTTAATTATTTCCTGAAACATTTTGGTGATATGGCTACCTGACACTGTGCATTTTGCCTTCTTTAAAATAGATTTTAAAGAAAGATATTTTAAAGAAAGAAATTGCTCCATGTTCTAATCCCAGTAAATGTCTTACTTGCATTGAAAGCACTTATCTTAGCACCATGCTGGATATCAGACTGCTAATTCAAAACTAGTCCTAAAAAAAATCTAACAATAAAAAATTGGTTTCAGTTTTGCAGCACTTATTAAAAATGTCAGGAGATAACAAACAAAATAAAACACAATGTAAAGTTTCTGAGCCAATGTGGGTTAATCTATGACCCTTAAATAAGAAGAAGTTACAAATATTAAAGTTACTGGTGTCAAAACAAACAGAAAAGGACATTTAGAGCCCTCTGTTATCCTATGAAATTCCCCTGTGTTCATTATTCGTAAGAACTCAGGCAAATGGAGAGTGCTACAGTGCTTGTGTGCAATTAACACTTGTTTGCTTTCAACAGGGGCCTTTGCAGCTATAGTACAGCAAATGCAGTATAATAATGAAACTTGTGGAGAGACTCTTTCTTGGCCCACACCTCCAGAACTGTCAGAGGCTGATGCAGCATGCTCAAAATGCCAGTGAAATAATCTTTGGAGGTGGCATCATAGAAGCGGTGGCCGCGGTGTTTGACCTGTGCTAAAGGAAATGAGGTCGTTGATGTGGGCCAGTAACAAAGCTGTGTAGCAGAGAAGCAGCTTCCCCTTCCCTGCTTCCCTCAGCCAGGCTGAGTGTGGCAGTGCACACGTGTAGTCCCAACTATGGCAGAGGCTAAGATGGGAGGAATGATTGAGTACAGGGACTCTTTACACTGGGACTCTTGGAGTCAGCGTTAGCACAAACTATGGTAAATCTTACAGAGAAGGACCCTGCAAATGCTGTTAGAAGAATAAGAAGGTCTGAGTAGGTGATATAAAGTGTAGAGGTGACAGAGTTGGAGAGTAGTGAAGGAACAGTGTGTGGAGATACTAAAACTCTTAAAACAAAATAAAATATAAATATAAGGCATTGCAGAACAAAATTTATTTCTCTCTGTAGAAAACTAATTTGGGCAACTAATGAAACCCCAGTAATTTACATAACCTTATAAGTGACACACCCAAATAAATGTTGCTAAGCATATTGTTTCAACACATTTACATTGGCCATTGTCAAAAGCCTAAGATTTCTGTGCATAAAGCAATGAGGTCTTATTAAAAGATGCTCTTGGTACGAAATTAAATTAAGAGGCTGAGATTTCCATATAGCTATGACATTCATTATTTCTAATTTCATGGTGTAGTGAATATATTCATATCTCCTGGGTGTACAGATCTTCTAAGATATAAAACCAGGATTATTTATAATGATATTCTTTTTTATTTAGACTCAGATATCTGTCTTTCTTTTGTGCTCCAGCTATGTATGATAAGAGATATATGTTAAAGAAACATGAGATTACTAGTCAAACAATAGCCTTTTAAAAACTTATACTATACACGTTATATGTGTCACACTGTTCAATACTAAGGTGGACATTTAAGTATGTTACAAAAATAATATCATCATGATTGTCATGTTAAAATATTGTGTATGGCTTTTGATCTCAAATTTTCCTTATAAATTATTACTGTTTCTGTTAACACTCTATAAGGATGCAACTAGGACAGTAATGGTTGGTAAGGAATAACAGTCTTCTGGCCATACTTTATATCTCAGTGTACTTGATATCCAGATAAATTTATAAAAGTTAATCTCATTTCTCCCACTGCAATACTGTTCCTCAGGCTACACGGGATAAAGAGTCATCATATATAGCATTGCTTATCAACGTTTTCATAAGACCATAAAAAGATAATGAATGAAACCTGCTTATATTAGCAGATCTGCTCAATACTTTTTTTCAGCTTTGGGGAATTAAGCATATATTAGAATTCCCTACAATGTTCAGGGACAAGAAATTATTAAAAGATCTCGCTTAACCTTAAAAGTATAGTTAATAGAACAAAAAGGGGAAATCAAGATATCCCCCAAAATGCAATTAGATTTGGTAACTTATATTTTTAATTACTTAAACTCAGCTCTGTGATCCTCATCACCCCTCACCCTATCTCACCTATCACCCCATCACCCCTCACTCATCACCCACATCACCCCTTACCCAAAATTCTTCATTTTTAGTCAAAGGCAATAGGGTCCAAGTCCTGTGGCACAATCTTCAGACAGGTAACTGGGATGGTTCCACCATGCGGATAATACGGAGTTTAGAGTTTGCTTGTATTTCCATAGATGATGGGGAAACACTATGGCTGCCATCCTGATGTACGCAACTATGAAGCACACTGGTGATAACCCACAAAGGCGCCTCTCATCTGACACAAGGAGGAAGATTAAGAGACATTGACCCTCTGTGTCACACACTGGAGGGACAGCCCTTTCTATATATAATCAGCTGCAGAGCCCTGGAGGAGCCATCAGATGAGGCACACTGCTTGAATTTCTGTCAGGATTTGACCTCTACCCCAGAAAGCCTCCTGGTTGCCATGTTTTCCATCATGGCTGCCTCAGTATGTATTCTCTCTGCCCAAGCAGCAGGGTATTGGGCCTGCATGCCTAATGCTCCTCTTTTGAGGCCAGTTACCTGGATGAATTGGCCCCCAGAGAGTTTTCATTTGTTAAACAGAACACTTTCAGAAATGATAGTTTTGCCTTGCCTAGACCTCAAATGGTTACCATTATGGAGTATCAAACTTTGATAAACCTCAATTGCCATTGCGTTCATGCGCCCCTGCATGTCTCTATGCTAGATAATATTCCTCATCCTCACTTTACAATAAGATCTCAGTTTTGGGTGGCCTATCTAAAAGACAAGATGGTAGTTCTTACTCTGGGCTTGATACCCATTTGTAAAGGTTATACTTATGAGTTTATACATGACTTGTTTGTTTGCTCATCCAATATATTCTTTTATCATTTTATATGGCCCATTTGGAAAAATGTTGGAAGAAAAATGAGGTTAATATGATAGATAACTTCAGGTTTTCCTTTGTAGACTGGGCCTCGTATAGAATGATTGTGGGAAAAGGTAGAAGCTGGAGATGATTGTCCTTCAGTGGGTCTCTAGATAATTTGATCCAGTCTTTTCCAGTGAAAAATATCACTTGGCTGGGGCAGGGGATAAAATTCCCCTGTACCCTGTTTGGTCATAAATAAAAATACTGGCCCTATTCAGTATTCCCTTTGGAAATTAGTATTACCCTGTGGGGAATGCTGTATTCAGGTGGGTAAAAGGGAAGCCACCAGTGGCAGAAAAGTTAAATTGAGCCTAATTAGATTTAAACATTTAAGTACTGATATTTGTATGTATGATCCTCATGTACATTTTATGAGGATCTGATTTGGAATAAGACTTCCTTTGCATGCATTAATTGTAATCTCACCCATTGTATCTGTTCTGGCCAATTGTCGGCTTCTCTCTCAGTTATTATGGGACACATGCCTGGAATATGGCTTCCAGTAAATTTAACAAAATCTGATATCATTATTCCATCTCTTTCCTGGTCCAAAAGCTGATTAAGTGCTTTACCCAATGGGGTCAGTGCATGATTGGATTGATTATTGCCAGTATAGTATTTCTAGTTTTGCTAATCACTAGTGCTGTGACTGGATCAGTGGCTCTAGCCCATTTAGTTCAAGCTTCACATTTTGTTGGTAATTGGACCAAAACTGCTGATAATAGCTGGAAATTACAACAAGATATAGATCTTAAGTTACAAACTCAGGTCAGTGTCTTACAGACTACTGTGCTTTGGATGGGGGATCAAACTGAAAGCCTACAATTGCAACAAAGTCGAGAATGCCACAATAACATTTCCCAGTTTTGCATGAGCCTTTTACATTATAACCATTCCCAACATCCTTGGGAAAAGACAAACATGTGAAAGGGGTTATACATGAAAACATAGCCGTGGATATTGATGCCTTGCAAAAGAACATTCTTTCTATTTCTCAACAAACTGCTTCCTTTGACTCTTAGTTGCAAGACTGGGACAAATTCACTGATGTGATTTCTCATCTCAATCCATTTTCCTACCAGATTGTATTAGCCTATTTCTGATTTTATTTGAGTCTCATATTTGTGTGTTTATTCTCCTTCTTTTAAATCATACCATGGAGGACGTGCAGCCAAGTGATGTCTAGATGCCATGCAGCTGGGCCTGACTCTGCTCCAGTTGCCTCAGCTTCCAAGAAGAGAAAGGAGAACTGCGGAGGGCTGTCATGTTACCCTCCCCATGGCCAGATGTGATTGTGCCTACTAGCAAGCAGCACAGGTTATGTAGAACTGACTGCCCTATATTGGTTTTCACTTTAATTAGTGAGTCTTGCCAAGGCTGTGTGTGTGACAGCAAGCGGGAGGCATCAGGCTGGTATTGCTCTTCAGCAATGGCCACAGTTGGGTCCTGAGAGGCAGAACATTAGAGGACTGGAGCTATGGTATGAGATAATGTTTCCACTGAGGCCTGTCTGACTTAGAAGAATACTTCTTTCCAGAATTGTGTACAAGCAGATTACTTATTAAGCACAACCTCAATCTGGCTGTTCCATCCCTTTCTAAAAAATTCTTTGTTCTACCTTTTACAAGTATTACCTACCTAGCCACTTGCTTAGAACATCCAGCAGTAATCCCCTCACCTTTTCCTCAGTTAATGTGAACATTAAATACCAAGATTTCAGCTGACTCTGGGCCTTTTGTTCCCCATGAACAACTGGTCATCCCAGCTTCCTGTTTCATTACCTTTTTATCTCTTGCTCGTTCTTTTGCCTGTGCATCACAGCACCTTGTAGGACATTGCAAGCTCCCTGCCTGAGTTGCTAATAGCTGCGAGTATACCGTGTAGACCAATTTGTAATCTTTTTCATTTGAAACAGAGAGTAAAATTCCCTTTGATATTCAATAAAATACTCTTTACTACATGATCTTTAAACTTGAAATAATACTAAAACAATATAATTAAATGCATAATGTAATTTATTTTACCAGTTCCCTATGGTAGCCATTTCATTGTTTTTGATATTTCATTAATATAAATATGGCAATGACAAACTTCAACACCAACCCATCTAATTTTAAGCAGAGGATTTCACAGAGGAACTAGCCATGAGAAAGTGATGCCTTCAGCAACATCCTGTCACCACCAGCTTTGTATTTACCTGTATCCCCATTGATTATTTTCTTCTATTTTAAGTGCTCTAGTGTCTATTTCCTTCTTCGTTTTCAGAGAATGTATTCTTGGATTATTTCTCTTGTCTCCTGTAATGAACTGTTTATTTCTTTTTGTTACTCCATGTTTGGAGTACATGATGTTTACATTCTTCTTAGGGAGTTGGTGCATGAATGGTGCTTAATATATCTTGAAATTGGTATTATCCAACCTATCTCTACCCACCTTTCTCCCTTCTGCTATCTCTAAGCCCCTCCCCCCAGTTTTATTACTACTGTTGTTCCCATCATTGTTAATTTTAGACACTGGGGCACAGGTAGATCACATTTATTGTGGGTAATAGGTACATTTACATGACACACTTTAATCTTTTTACTTTCTCCTTCTCTTCCTTCATTTCCCCTTCTCAGGCTTTTGCTCCCCAACCCTTTTGCCAAAGACATATCTCCTTGTTTCCTTTTACCAATCTTTTATTTTGCTCCTTAATAATACTTTAGATGGCCTAAAGGAGAGAAACCCCATGGTGTTTAAGCTTATGTGTCTTATTCATTACCTTTGATATTATGTTTTCAAGGAGTATCCATTGTCCAACTAGACTCCAGTATCACTTAAATTTCAAAATTAGAACAAGACCCAACTACAAAAGAAAACTACAGGTCAATCTCCTTAATGAATATAGATAAAAAATCCTTGAGATGTTTACAAATATAATGGAACAAATAATTAGAAGGATCATATATCATGACCAAATAAATTTCATTGCACATTTGCAGAGATGTTTCAGCATATGCAAATCAATAAATGTAATACATCAGATAAGTAGAAACAAGGAAAAATACATGATCATATTATGTAGAAAAATAATTTAATAATGCCCAAATAACATTCATGTTAACAATCCTGAAGAAAACAGCTATAAAAAGACCTTATCTGACTCTGATAAAAGCCATTTATGGCAAACCAACAGCCAACATCATGTTAAATGGGGAAAGACTGAAATTTCTCCCTCTAAAATCAGGAACAAGAATGCTCACTACTAGCACTTCTGTTAAACATAGTATCCAGAATATTAGCCATACAAATCAGGCAAAAGAAAGAAAAGGGACAGAGTATGAGAAAGGAAGAATTCAAATTATCATTATTTTCAGATGACATGATTTATCCTTATAAGACCTAATAAAGTACTCCAAAGCTCTCCTGTAATTAATAGCCACATTCAACAATGTAGAAGGATACAAAACAAACACACAAAAATTACTAGTATTCCTGTACACCAATAATTAGATAAGGATTAGCAAAGCAATACCAGTCACAATGGCATTAAAAAAAATTAAGTACATAGGCGCTAACCTAAACAAGGAAGTGAAAGATCTCTGTAAAGGAAATTATAGTACTCTGGAAAAGGACATTGAAGATGACATTAGAAACTGGAAAAATAGGGGCTGGGGATTTAGCTCAATGGCACAGAGCCTGCCTGGCAAGCGTGAGTTCAATTCCCGGAACCAGAAAACAACAACAACAACAACAACAAAACAAACAAGAAAGAGAAACTGGAAAAATATCCCTTGTTCTTCAATAGGCAGAGCTAATGTTGTCAAAATCTACATTCTTCCAAAACTGATATACAGATTTAACAAATCACAGTCGAAATACTTACAGCATTCCTCACAAAGCTAGATAGAATTCTAAAATTCATATGCAACAGGGAAGTTAGCCAATGCAGATTGCCAAGAGGACTAAAATTGCCACAGCCACTGTTGTTGAACAGAAGAAAAGAGAACAATGATTGTTTGCACCTCACAACCAAGAGCTAAACAGCACACATTCACCCATGTGTGATATTCACCCATAGCATCATAAAAGGGAGTAATGGTTTTATATGGAGCATGTGGTAAATGTAGCCATTGCAAAGGGCTCTGAGACTGCCAAAGGACCCCAGTGGGGTCCTCAGCATATGCTGAGTTGGGATAATAATTAAAAACATTGGCAAAGATGGGTCAACTCTAGAGAGTTGAGTATTAGAGAAAGTAATATTAACATTATCCAAGCTGCCTTCAGCCTCTGACCGTAAGTGCCCTTGGAGACATGGGGGTAAGGTCTCCCTTGAGAATGTCAAATAGAGGGCCTAAATCATGAGTTGTGAGTTTAAGGGCCCTTTCATGTGGGCTCTTAAAGCCTTTTGACACAATTTATTTGCATTTTCAAAGGCCAATTGTTAAACAATTAACTTGCCAGCCCCTGTGTCAGCAAAGTCACCTTTTTTTTTGTTAACATTTCTTTTGCAATGTTTATGTTGTGAGTGGCATTGTGTGTGGTTTGATCCATGCACAATTCAAAACTTTTCCCTTCCACAACAAACAATACCCCAGATTTAAATATGTCCCAGCCATTTCTTTCCAATTGTTCGGAGCCATAACACGTTAAACTCCAAGTTCCACAAAATCCAAGGCAATAAAGGGTAAAGCTCCTTTTTGAAGATGCACAACTAGTCTTGGACCACTGGGGTCTTCGATTTCAGCACCAAGGCAGACATGCTGAACACCTCTCCCCCTACACACACACAGGGATTCTCTCACTCTCCTTGCGTCCTTCAGCACCAACTCCAAGGGAGAAAGAAGGGATGACTCTAATCAGTGAAGAATGGAATTCTCAGCACATAACACAGCAAAATTTTTCTGAACTGACAAATTGGAAGTAACCACTTGTGGTGCAGTTAAGGTGAAAATTTTTACTTTGAGAGGTTATGAAAAGGAAGTTGCCATGAAACAATCCTCTAGTGGGAAAAGGTCTTTTTTCCTCCCACAGCTCCTTCCTTATCTGATTGAGCAAAGCTAGAGTGGTCAAGATTTAGACCTGTTGCCCTATTAGAGTTTTTCTACGCAGGGCTTAGTTCTAGGCTAGTGCTCTAAGCGAGATCCTCTGTGGTTGTCTCAGCAGGCATACAATCATTGAGACACTCCCTAATTTATATCCATAATAAAAGGCAAATATGGAAATGAATAATATGATAAACATTTGTATATGCATCTGCTGTTCTTGAGAACTTATTTGCCCCATGTTTTACACCTGATGAAATCAGTATAATACCAATACACCGCTCTTCCCTATGCTTCTCATGATCCATTTCTGTTGATTTCCTGTTTTGTTCATGGGTACTCTCTCCAGAGGTGTCCTATTACCTTCTGTATGATGAGTTTCCCCATACTCATGTCCCTGTTTCCAATTGCCATGTCCACCACAGAACTGAAACTCCAGAAGGGGGATGGCAGAGGATGAAGAAAAACAAGTGTGAAGATGAAGAAAGCTGGTGGAAGAGAAAGAACTGCCTCCTGTCCTGGTGGGAGAAAAAGAACTCCAATGTGTTTATTCATACACTCGGGGGAGGGGGGGGTATTGTCAGTTGAAAAGCCACTGCCTAGCAACCTGTTTGCATGGCTTGCCTTGGGCACTCTGTGTTCTTGGGGCTGGCCTTCCTTTAGCCCTGCACAAGTGATCAATCTCCAGCTTCGACTCCTCCCCATAAACTAAAATTATAATAGATCAAAGATCTAAATATTAAAACAGAAATACTTAACCTGAAATGCTTAACCAACTGCCAGTTAACATATATAAAATTCTTGAAGTCACTGTTGCAGGTAAATGCTCTCTGAATAGAATTCAAATTGCAAAAGATATATCAGCAAGAATAAACAAATGGGACTCTATCAATTTAAAAAGGTCTACACAGCTATGGAAACAATCAAGAGATAATGAAATGATAATGTACAGAATTTGAAAAATGTTGCCAGTTATTTCTCAGACAGAGAATTAATATCTAGCACATATGAAGAATTAAAAAATAGACTCTCCAAGCAAAAAGACCCAATCAAAAATGGGAAAGTAAAATGAATAGATGCTTCTTAGAAGAAACACAAATAGCTCATAAACATGTGAAAACTTATTCAAAATATCTGTTCATTAGAGAAGTACAAATTGAAACACTAAGATTTCATTTTAAATCAGAAAGAATGACTATCAATAAATAAAATAACAACAAATTCTGGAATGGCTGCACAAAAATAACACTTTGATAATATTGGTGTGAATGAGACCCATACAACCATCATGTAAATCAGGACATACATTTCTTAAAAAGCTAAAAGTACAAATTCCATTTGACTCTGCTATTCCCCTTATAGTTACTTTCCCAAACGAGCTAAAGATATTCTATTATGGAGATAAATGCATATCAGTGTTTATAGTAGCATAATTCATAGTAGATCCATCTTAGAAGCAGCCTATATGTCCATCAAAGCATGAATGGGTAAAGAAAATGTGGTATCTATACATAATATAATGCTACTTGGCTATAAATAAAGGTAAAATCGAGACATTTGTAGGAACATGGACAAACCTTGAAGTTTTCTTCTCTATAAGTCCTTCTCATGAACATTTCATCATACTTAAGACTTCACATAGCAAAAAATGGAAATATCTTTAACTTCATATCTACCTCCACTTACTCTCCTTTCTCCAGTTTGTTAAGCAAAATTTCAGAAGATGTATTGCATTTCTCTCAACTGCTCAAAACAGAAACCTTGGAACTTTATGGGTTATTTAAAAATTTTTGACACTTCATTCTTTTCTGTGCCATATCTAATAAGTCAGGATGGACACTACTATTAATTTTTTCATCCAAATTAATCAAGTACTTTTCTTCCTTCCTTTTCTACTATTTTAATTCAAACTATTGGCATCTCTTACCTAAACTACTGTAGCTCTAGATCCTAATGGGATAAATGCATCAGCTATGCTTCTCTTTCAAAAAGTTACTGAGGGCTGATCAAACCCTCAGATATCTGTAGGGGGAATCATGGGGAATAAAGACAAAGAGGCAAATTTCTGGGTACAAGGGGAACTGGAAGGAGTTGAACTCTAGTGGACTGGCTCAGTTACATCCCCATTTGCCTCACTTTTATTGTGTATCAAGAAACACAAGGGAAGAGCTACCACACATTTGATGGAACTATAACTCTAGAAAATGGGTGGATAATGATTAAGTGAATGAGAAACAGTATTTTTTCTAAACTCAAATGCCTGTATTTTGAAAACTGTCCTCAGCAGATGCCATTTTACCTTAGGAGTGCTGGGTTATTTGCATACCACCCATAGCCACTTAGCATTCTGGATATTTCTCTGTTCCTGAAACAAAGTCACACCAACATCAGGACTGTACAGACTAAAGTCACATAGTCAAGCCCCCCATAATCTATCACATAGCCCAACCCCCAGCAGTTCTTCCTTTTTGTTTTTGTAATTGTAACAGTTGAAACAGTGTGACTTAAGGCTGAATGGCTTCTAGGCATTATCCGCTTTGGTTTCTCTTGTGGCAGACATTGCAAAAAATATGAGAGAGAAACACATTAATATAATCAAGCCGGTATAAAATACAAAATGTGCTTGAAGATAATTTTATGTATTAAGTTGAGCAAGAGTATCAGTAAATTTATCCCAATCTTGAATTTGTTTATCAAAATTGTGGGGTTTTTGAGACATAGTTAATGCTTCTTTTTGCAGTGTCTTTAAATACTAAATCAGTTACTATGTATATTCCCTGTATGTGCCTCTTTATATTTTCCTAAGGATAGGTAGATCAGTTATGCATGAGAGGAATTATACAATACTGAGTGATGTTGAAATGGCACTGGAGACCTTGCTGTAATTGTAGGCTTTCTATTTGGTTTCCCATCCACATAATGTTGGTCTCTAAAACACTGATTTGTGACCATAATTTTGTATCAATAGGATGCTATATATTTCAAGATTTCTCTGTAGTTCAGGTTCAATTATATAAAAAATGGGCTACCTCTATGGTATGAATGAGAGCTAAAGAAGATACAGCAACACTAGAAATTAATAATACCAAAGACAATTCCTGTAATAATAAATCCTAGGATCCTTTTCATTCTGTATGCAAGGTGATCAGTCAATGATTGTGATGGAGGGCTGGGGATTTAGCTCAGCGGCAAAAGCGCCTGCCTGGCAAGCGCAAGGTCGTGAGTTCGGTTCCTGGTACCGGAGAAAAACCAAAAAAAAAAAAAAAAAAAAAATGATTGTGATGGGTAAACAGCAGGAGTATTGGCCGATGGTTCTGTGTGATTCATGGGCATCCAGACCCTGGGTGAAGTAAAATCTTGCATAGTGAGGTGTTAGCTGATACATAATGGCTCATTTTCTACATGTGAATGAGGTGAGATTCCATGCAATAGTTCCATATAAGAAAACACAAGGATTGTATATACGTATGGATAACCATATCGTTTTATTTTTCCAAATTAAGATAATGGAGATATTATCAGTGAATTTATATAAACATCCTTTCCATTTATTCACCAACAAATTAGGGCAAGGACAGTTTTCAAAATATCCTCTGAAGTAGCCCAGGTTTGTTATTAATGATTGCCTGTGGCAATGAGGGGACTGAAGCCGCACTCATGCCATGAAAATTGTCCCTCATGGGTAGTATAGATGACAAAGGTGTTTCTTCCAAAGTAGTTCGTATAATAACACCAACTGGCTGTATGCCAGGCTGAGTAGTTATTGTCTCTTCTAATCTCTACACAAGGACCCTAATCTATACGCTCAAATGCATTTAGGTACACTTTTAACCCTCTCTCTCCTATGCAGGAGGTCCATGGTGGCGAGCAGAATAATATATGTCTCTCAAGATGTATATTATGCACATGGAAAAATATCAGGGTTGGATGAGTTAATCCACTCTACTTAGGTATTAACAGATCCATTCCGCAAAATAGTAACTGTTCTTTATAATGGGTCATGCAAAACTGTGTGAGAGGCAGGCCGTAGTTAGATTGTGAGGGCTTATGTTGAATGCATAAGTGTGGTTACAAAAAAATGTTATGAATAATTCAGAGTAATATTGGAATCAACAAATCAGGGGGGCATAAAGTTTCCTGGAATCCAATCTAATTGATCATGATAAATCATGGGGTAAAAATTCAGCGCATGTAAGGGATCATAATAAAGGAAGATCAGGCACATTAACCCAATATTATTTCCCTGACACTGGGCTTATACATATGGGACAGGAGATGATGGCCACTATACCAATAAACATATTTTCTGGGATGCACTGGCATCTCTGTCTCTCTACCAACTTTTCATCCTCTTGGGTCATCTTCTGCACTTGACCCTGCATCATGGGTTTTGTTGTTTGTGTGGTCATTAGTGGCTGAGGTGTCTCCTTAAAAACCCCTTTATGAGGTTTACCAATAAAAAGCCTCACACTGGTGGTCCTGGTGGCAGTTGACTTCACTACAGGTTTGGAGATCTCCTCTTTATTGTTGCACATTCTGGGATGGTGTCCACTGTAGCGTTTCATTATATGTTAATACACAAGCACACCCTTGCCCCCATGGTATTAGTTTCATTGCACCATCCCACTTTCCTGTTTGGACACCTTTCCATAGAACCTGTACCTTAGGCTTAACCATAGCATCATCCTTCTGCCAATGAAGCTTACGTGGAGTACTTTTGCTCTCTGCAATTGGATTTAAAAACCTGAAGTGAAGTTATCAAGATCTAATTGCACTTGTGTAGGAGGTTGTACTCCTCCTTTTTGTTTTTTTTGGAATTATACTTTTGAGGAAAGATGTGTATGTCCTCCTATTGCTTGGCCTTGAGTATTGTACGGAATATCTGTAACATGCATGCCAGGGCTGAGAAAAGGAGAGTAAAGCTTTACTAATATATGAGAGAGTCTATTATCTGTTTTGATTGTATGCGGGACTCCCATAGCATCAAAAGGAGACAATGTTGCTGAATGTGTCTTATTTTTTTGCCACTATCACTGGTAGCATGGATCATATGGGAGTAAGTACCTATAGATAAACGGACATACTATAATCACCTAAATGACCAGATAGGCGTAGCATTCATTTGCCAAATTTAAGCCACCAATGAATCATCTTGTTGGTTACCTTAGGTTAAAAGCCCTGGTAAATTAGAATGGGCTTAATATGTCCCATATAAAAGGTCTCACAGTGACTTTTGAATTGTCCTTTATAACCTGAGAAGCCATTAGTATTGCATTGGGAGTATTTTGACAACTACCCTCAGGAGATGCTCTCTTGTCTCAGGAGTGCCAGTTATTAGCATTCTTCCCATAGCCAGAAGGCATGGGGCCTTCCATATACACCCTGTTCCTGAAGCAAGGTCACACCAATGTCAGGATTGCAAGGGCTTAAGTCACACAGTCAGGACCCTATAATCTACCACAAAGCCTGGTCTCCAACAAAGCGTTTCTAACAAAAGAATGAGAACATTTTCAATCACAAATCAGCATGTCAAACCTTTACCCTTCTTAAGACAAATGCACATATTTAAACCCATTAACAGACTTTCCACAATTTTTCATGTAAAATCCAAATTCTTAGATTAACAAACAAGATACTGCTTGAACTGAGCCTGCCCAACCTTTGCTAGCCTCAATTTTTACCAAGCTTCCCCTTACTTGCTACATTCTAGACACTTTTGTCTTTCTTTGAATGTCATAGATATGCCACCTTTTCTTTGGTCTGAAGTCTTTGTTCTCCTCTCTACCAAGAAAATTGTGCACTATAATATCTTTAGTTCCCTATGCCTCATTGATATATACATATCCATTAAATTCCAGCTTTCATGTTATTGGCACAAAGAAAATTTCTAAGTCACATCTCCCACACGTACTTTACATATATAGATAGAGCACTTTTTCCTTGTTAGATAGCAACTTAATACTTATTTACATGAATGTACTATACAAATCCATCTCCCATACCAGACTCAAGCTTCCTGACAATATGGATAATGTGTATTCTTACCTTTGCATCTGCAGTGTCTACCAGAATACCAGACTATGGGTAGGCATGAGGCATGAATACCTATTAGACTTATATACCCAATATATTACTAAAACTTCTCTTTCAAAAATGCTAATAACTTTGTTCCCAAACTTGGTAGGTATTTTCAGTTTTATTTGTTTGTTCAGCAGTACGTAAGCTTTTTTTTTAAAAAATCACTGTCTGAAAATCTTTTCTATCCAGAACATGAATACCTTAAGCTCTGTTTACTCACTCTCAGTTGCTTTATTTCAATTCTCTTCAAGTATTCTTTACTTACATGTCAATATCTGTATGGGATTATTTCCTCACACTTTCCCTACTAATTTATATCACCACAAAAGATGATCATCTGCTTTCAATATTGTAAATATTGTGTTGGTTTGAATGATTATCAAATTTACATCTCCAGCCTAGATTCCTTCTCTGACTTTTGGATGTGTATACCAGTGGCCTGTTATACAACTATAACTGGATATCTGGAAAACACCTGTAGTATATCCTATCTAACACTGATCTCTTTGTCTTCCAAACACCGTTCTGCTTTTCAGTATTCCTTTATGGAAGTTCACCTATAGGACTCTCCTAGAATGAAGAGCAACTGTTACCATTTTGGCTAAACTTTGTCCGATTTCCATATATTGATATGTAGAGAGCTGGCTAAGTTTTTTCTTTATCCCCTCAATTGTCTAAGCAATGCAAATTGATCTAGCCAAGGTGCTGATGTGTAGCATTTAAAGCAATGCAGCAGGTCAGTAATGCCCCACTTAGAGCTCCCAAGTAAGACATGTCAGCTAGGCTGAGAGACACCACACTGTCAGCTGAGAATGAACCTCCAGAAAAGAGGCTATGACTTCTTAGAGGCTGAAGATTACACATCAAAATTGGAGCACCAATGCCAGAACACTAGATCCTGCCCCATTCTGTTACGTGTAGATTATTCCTTCTGTATCTCTCTCTCTCTCTGCATATTACAGAGGTGATTTGGCCCTCCTGCTTAGCCCAGCTCACAACACTCACTTACTTCCTGACATTCAAGCAGTCACTCATCCCCAAGCCATTCCCTTCTTCATGAATTAATAAAACCCATGTTTGGCCCTGGGTTGAGGCCTTCTTTCCACTTAGCCATTATTATGACTGGACTTAGAGTCCCCTTGGCTCCCCACAACTACACATATGCCTTAGTGTCTTTATTCTCACCATGTGTTACACTGGAATGGGTAGAGTGGAATTAACTTATTAGAGTTCCAATAACTTTTCCATGGGATTATAAATACGGACCTTCCTGGACTGCAACATTGTCCAGAATGATAGCTTCCTGCCTGGCCCTGAACACAACTTCCTCTTACCCTTCCCAAGCACGAGGGAAGCCCAAGTAAGCTCCTAATATGTCACTGAGCATGCCCCTCACACTCCACCTCTAGCCAGAGTCCTCATAAACCCCCAGCCTCTTTTGTCTAGCCAGAGGAGTCCAGTATCACATGCTGCTCTCTCTTCTCCATGTCAAGAGTAAAGACCTTCTTTCTTTTCTTTGTTTGGTTCTTTTCTGCACCAGAAACCTAACACAGAAGTACTTTCTATATTCCTTAACAGAAAAAGGTGATAGAAGTAGATCTTAGAAAGTGGAAAGATATCCCTTGCTTTTGGGTAAGAAGAACCAATATAGTGAAAATGGCTATACTTTCACAACTGTTATATAGATTTAATGCTTTTCTGATAAAAATTTCAATTGTATATCTCATAGAAATAGAGAAAACAATTCTAAAGTTCAGTTGGAACCCAAAGAGATCTAGAACAGCAAAGGCAGATCTGGGCAACAAATGCAAGTCAGGAGGCATCACAATTCCTGACTTCAAATTGTACAATAAAGCTTCTGTGATTAAAAAAACACATGGTACTGAAAAAAGAAAAAAAATAGACCCAGAGATGAATGGAACAGATCAGAACATGCAGAAACAAATCCAGACATACTCAGCCACATTATCTTTGACAAAGGTGCACAAACATATTCACTGGAAGAAAGATAGCCTCTTTAATAAATGGTGCTGGAAAAATGGGCACTATACATACCAAAGATTAAAACTGGCCCCATGTCTTTCACCACGCACTTAACTAAATTTGGAATGGATTAAAGATCTAAATATTGAAATGAAATATTACATCTGCTGGAAGATAAAAGAGGTAAAACTCCTGAAGACATTGGTATAAGAAAAGATTTTATGAATACAACCCCAATCACACAGGAACTATCACAAGGAATCATCAATTGGGATCTCATCTTATTGAAAAGCTTTTTTGCACTGCAAGAGAAACCACCAACAGAGTGAAGAGACAACTCACAATATAGGAAAAAAATGTTTGGCAATTGTTCCTCAGATAAAGGATTACTATCAAGAACATATAAAAAACTCAAAAAACAATTTGAGACCTTCCAAATTTAAAGACCAAATCCAAAAATGGGCATCAGAGATGAATACAAACTTCTCAGAGGAAGAAATGCAAACAGCAAATATATATATAAAAAATGCTCAACCTCACTGGTCATTTGAGAGATGTAAATTGAAAGAACACTGAGATTCCATGTTACCCAAGAAAAGAATTGCTATTATCAAGAAATCAACCAACAACAAATGCTGGAGGGGCTATAGGGGAAAAGGAACACTTCTCCACTGTTGGTGGGAGTGTAGACTGGTGCAACCTTGTGGAAATCAGTGTGGAAATTTTTTTAAAAACTGGGATTAGAGGTCCCATTTGACCCATATGTACTCCTTTAAGTAACTTCCCAGAAGAATTAAAAGCATCGTACCTCAGCAATATATGTGAACCCATGCTTATAATAGCACAATTTATTTTTTTACTTTTTTTTTTTACTTTAAAGAGAATAGTGAAAGAAAAAAAATAGCAGCATACCAACATCACAAACATAAACAAAACACAGAAGCACATTAAAAGTGATACAGGGTTTCAAAACAAAATGATAGGAATTAACAGTGGTTGTTATATTACATATTGTTATCTTCAACTTCGTTGCTCAAATTACCAGATGTAAGAGTGGAAGACTGTTCAAATCATTAAAGAAAATAAATAATAATTCTTAGATAAAACATTAGAGATAATACAGCTTCACTAGACAAGAGGTAGGAATTCATCACTGGTTGTTCCATTGCATATTGTTGTCTTCAAATCAGTTGTTCACATTACCAGATATAAGCACGCAAAATTAGTTGGAATATACAAAGTTTTAAGCAGTAACTGCTACTTTCAATATATCACCAGACATCCTCAGTACAGTTATCCCATATATATATATATATATATATATATATATATATATATGCAGTGCAGTTAATAATAGCTAGATATTAGAAACAAGTCAAATGCCTATTAACTAAGGAATGGGTAAAAAGATATGGTCTCTTATACCATTTAGTACTACTCAGCTATAAAGAAGGTAAACTGGAAACTGTTATAGGTAGATGGATGCAATTCAAGACCACACTCATAAGTAAAATAAATCAGTGTGAGAAGCTGAAAGAGTAAATAATATCCAGAATGTACAATAGATATTGAAAAATGAAAAAAAATTTCAAAAGGGAAGAGAAATTGAGATGGAGGAATGGAGAAAAGCAGGACTGGAAAAGAAATATATATATTAGTTAAGATAGTTATACTATTAGTTCATTGAAAGGAAAGGTTTGTGCTAATATTGTTTGGAGGATTAAATGCCAAAATCTTGTACTGTGAGTAAATAATTTAAAGGTAACAATACACAATATATTAACCATTGTTACCTTAGTATCTTGTTTTGAAATTTTATTTTTCTCTTTAAGGTAAAAAATATTCCTCATCACAAAAATTACACCACAATCTGACCAGCTTGTTAATTTAGGAAACTAATAGTCATATATTGTTTTAATGTGTCCTTTTCCAACACACTGCATCAGTATTCAAGCTCTACATCTACCACTGAATTCCTGATTGATCTTTTCCTTTTCTCTCCATTTCTATTACCATCACCCTAGTTTGCCCTACAAATATTCTTGCCTAGATTACTGCAAAATTATCCTGCCTTTTTTTGCAGGCTCCAGTTCTACTTCCTTGAATCCATTCTCTCTTTTCAGCTAACACAGTGTTATTTAACTAGACAATTTACTAATTTGAAGCACTAGTTTTTTGGTGTTAGGATAAAGCTGTAGATATTTTGTAGAACTTTTAAGACCTTTCATATTTCCAGAGCCATATCTCTTTTTTTATTATTTTAAAAATAAAAGGTGAAAAATACTAACAGACAGACAACATTTTACAAAATAGCAAAGGAACAGTACAGACAGTACAGAGTTACAAACAGAGTGGTAGGGAATTAACAATGCTTGCTGTATTACATATTGATATCTTCAAAGTGGTTTCTCATGAAAACAGATATAGACATACAAAGCTGATCAACCAAGGACTCATTGACAGTTTCTTTCAGCAAGGAAATACAAAGAAGGAGAAAGTTTGTATGCCATATCTCTTATTTAAGTTTCTTGGCACTCTCTTTGCTAGCTATGGTGAGCTTTTTTCTTTCAGATAACTTTTCATGCAGTTTCTCATCTGAAGACCATTTTCATAAGCTTCTTTTCTTCTGACAGAAGAACTCTCCATCCATTCTTCAGCTAGTTCAATCTTACTCATTGATCTCTTTTTAAATTTTTAACTTTTTGTGCATAATTTTTTCTCTGTTTTTATTTTTATTAGTAAATAATGGCAGTACATAATGATTATATTCCTAATGGAGAGTTGAAAGACGTCCAGAACACATCTTAATTCTTTTTCTATCTTTTGCCTTCCCATCTCCCTTCTTCCTCCATGTCTTGTTCCTCTTCCCCTTTACAAAATATCTATCTCTCTATGTCCTATTATCTATCTTTTACTTTGTTTTGTACTTAGGTTTTGGATTCTCTAGCATCCCTTCATATACCTAAGCACAAAGTGTATATTTAATATAGGCTCATTGAATGAATGAAATTTTCCAAATTTAAATTTATTTTCCTTGTTTTTCATTTTTCAGGTTTTTTTCTCTGTTTTCTTTTTTAGTACAAATGATTGAATTGAGGGACTCACTGATGCTAGCCAAACACTCTGTCACTAAGCTACACTCTAGCCACCAATTTAATATTTCATGAGTACGATTTAGAAAAGTAAAAGGATTTAAGATTTTCCTGATAGCTTGTAGGTGTATTTTTATTATTTGATGTTAAACATCCAGTTTTTAGATAATAACAAGGGAAGCAGATTTATACAGACAGACTATTATAGAAATATATTCATGAAGGTAGTTAATGCTTTTGAACCTTGCACAAATACCTACCTTTTGCAGATATTAATTTCCTTGCATGAAATAAAAAGGTCACTGAATTAGACAATCTCTAATAGTTCAACCAGATTTATGACTATATGAAATCACAAGGCTGTTGATATTCCTCAAAAAGTTATAACTGTAAAAGCATCAGAGTAGTTTGTACTGGTGTAGGAGGTTTAAGTGGCAGGTGACAGGGACTTAATTGTTCTGATAAGCTAAGAATGCTCTATTTAAAAATTCTACTGAGCTTATCTTGATGTCACAGAGAATGCAAAAAACAGCCTAATCAGGTGATACTGTAAGTCACATTTCTGCACCATAAACCACAGGTGCTGAGAGGAACTTTAATAAAGGGAATGTAGGCGGACACGATTTTAGGAGCCGTGAAACTAAATAATGCAAAGATAGCTAAATTGGAGAATGATAAATGATGTGAAAGTGGTAAAAATCCAGAGACAAGGTACTGTTACACAGATGTGGCTTCTGTTTAAAAATGACTAGCTGCATCCTGAAGCTGTTGAGGCATAGGAAATATAAAACATCCTCACAGAGGCAATATATCAGCTGCCTGAACCTTTTCCTCATCAGTCAAGCTTGTTGGCCTTTGACTCTGCACAATCTTTGTGACACTGTTATCAATGATACTTCAGAAACATCTGCTCCAGAGCTGTCTGTTACTGCCATGGCAGACAACAAATCTAATGACACCAAAAAAAGAATGGCAGGAGACCCATTAATGTGTTGTGGTGGTATGAAAGAACACAGTAATCACAAACGGGGCTAGAGAAATCTATCAGCATTTCAGTATCTAGCTAACTTACAAGCTCACATGGGCAAATACTTTGGGATGCTATTTCCAAATAAGACCTCAATGAATGGTTTAAATTATCACCTGACACAAAGCATATCATTTTATGGCAGGCCAAAGTAACATTAAGTTAAAGATGTGGATGGGATATTTGTGAAACAATTTGAAGTTTAATTTGTACAGCATACATAGAATAACGGCTTATACCTAGTACTTTGTAGCTTCATATTTACCCATTCATTATTCACCCACTCACTGTTTCACTTACTTGACAAATATTTCAGCTCCTTCTCTTCTAGGTCTGACCATATGCCGATGAACACAACAGAAATTATGTTTGTCTTTATGAAGCTTGCAGTACAGTATACCAGAAAAATACAATAAAAGTGTGCATAATAATAAATATTATGAAAAAGGATAAAGCAGAAAATAGGGCTGGGACCTGGGAGAGGGGTTTGTGATTCAAGGAGGGAGACCAGAGAAGACTTCTCTCATAAATTAACACTTGACTAGAGAAAAGTTAACATAGGGAAGAGAGATGTGGTGAAGAACTTCTTAGGCAGGGGAAACAGCAAAGGCATTAGGGCAACACTATGTCTCCAGATTACAATAAGTTCAGAGAGGCTGGTGTGGCTGAATAACAGTAAGGGGGGATAGAATAGAATTTTCTTCCCCATCATGAAATCACTTGCATTCTATATTTTAAGATCCTCCTAGCTTACGATAAGGTTAACATGTAGTAGTCCCTAAAAAATCTTTCTGAAATAATCTCTTCTAGATGCTTCCTGGCACAGGCAGATATTCCAAGATAGTTAACACTGGACTCTCCTGAAACAGTTCCTTCAATGTGAATGAAAGTTCAGTTCACCATTGGTGAGACTTTATGTGAGCAAAACTTTTAAGTTTTAAAGAGATAACTTTAGCAGATAGAGTTGTCTCATTTCCTCTGCTGTCTCTTTTTCCCAGCTTCTGTTGAGATTTAAACAAATCAATCTCAGCATGTTGGGAACTGTTATCCCTTACAGGCTGCAATGAGGTGTTTTTTGTTGGGGGGGAAAAAAAAAAGAACTGCTTTGGTTCTCTTAAGCGGAGAGAACTGTAAAGTACACCTTAAAGTAAAGGAAATGGGAGGGTAGGAAGAGGGGGCAAATGAATACTAATGTGGAAGGAGGATGATGTTCTGATAAGAATTCAAAGACTGGAAGTGATCACATTTTTCCTACCTCAACAGTGCTGAGCATAACAGGAATCCAAAGTCAATATCCATTCATTCATATTTTTTCTCTCTGTTTAGATTTTCATATTCAGTAGAAGACAAAATGACTAACTTTCATAACAATATGTGCGTACTTTTTTTAATTAGGAAAATGTATATTGAATGAACTTCCTAGCAGAATCTTTAAATCAAAGAACGTAAAGGATAACGATAACTAAAAATGTCAGCTGAGGCTTTACTGATAAAATTCCCATCCAAATCAACCTTTTTAAGGTTAAGATTTTCAATTCAGTGTTGACTTTTCATTATGAAAAATGCTCTTAAGCATAACCATCTGGGATATCAAACTTGATTCTACCTCTTACTACATATCATTCTTAGTCCTCATAATCTTTGTGACTCTTGGCTCACACTTCTTTTAGATTCTCTTAATGTGATTTCTTGAAAATGGAAAAATAAAGCTTCAAATATTTATTTTTTCTGTAAATATATCTTCCTCACTTTAACTGCAAGTCATTTTTTTGAAGGCTTGAAGGATGCTACATCAGCAAACAACTAAAAATGTTAGAAAAGTATTTTGTGAAGTACAGTATCAAATAAAATAAACACTCAGCAAGCATATTCTTGGTTTGTGTGTCACAATTTGCCAGCTTATTATGTACAAATATGATTCATGTGAATTTCTCACAGTCTATGCATGTCTGTAGCAGTAGTGCTGGTTTTCTAAGATGGCGTATACTACCTATTTTAGTCACAGGAAAGAACTAATACATTTGCCTTTAAAGATGGAAGAGAAAGCTACGTATTGCAGTCAATATCTACAAAATTTATTTTCTTCACCGGTGGATTTTCTTTATATTTGATGGTTTGGGGGAAGTTATTCATTAGTTCCAAAAGTATTCACCCACATAATGGATATTTTACCCACTTTTTTTTTTATTTTAAAGAATAAAAGAAGGATAACATAATAATAGGGGGGACTTAGCAAATTACAGACAAAATGGTAGGAAATTATCAATGGTTATCATTTTACACATTATTGTCTACAAAATAGTTTCTCAGGAAAACAAATAGACAAATAATAGTGAGTTGCAGACAAAAGAGGTAGGAGATTATCAAGAGTTGTTATATTATACTTTGGTATCTTCAAAGTGGCTTCTAAAGAAAATAAATAGAGCTATACATGAGTGACCTATTGAAAAATCATTAACTATTCTCAATGGTTGTTGTTGGAAACACATAATAATAAACATACATCCATTTATGAAATAGGATAGGAACATTACAAACTTTACACAGTTATGGATAGATTAGTGGGAAAATATCAATGGCTGCTGTAATACGTGGTGGTATCTTCAGAGTGGTTTCTCAGGAAGACAGAGATATGCAAGAGGGACCTATTAAGTAGTTACAGCCTAAGGGTTGTCAAAAATAGCATATTACCTCCTCACCAGTGACTCCTTTCACTGAGGTATGATGGCTGGAAGGAAGGCCAGGATTGAAAAGAAGGACCGAGAGACTTGCACCTGTGTCTAGCAACAGGCTGTTTTCTTGTTCCTCCATAGTCATGATTACCCAGGGCTCCTCGATGGAGATGACGGTCTGGCCAGAGGGAGAAGGCAGACCATGCCCCAAGCCCTCTCATTCCTGTTGGACTAACTGGTAGCATGGGTCTGAGCTCTGGGGCCTCCACCTCAGAGGGCAGACCGATCTCCAGTGGTCTCCTTTGCATCCAGGGCATGGCCCATGGGGCCTCTTAGGTCAGTTCCTCTTGAGGTGGCCTGGCTTTTAACAGTGGTAGCAGATGAATGCAGTTGTCGAGTTCTTCTTGGAGCCCTGGGAATCAGACCTGGGATCTGTTTCTCTTAGTGGTGCAGCAAAAGCAGCTGCTTTTTCTCAGTCTCTTTGTCTTCTCTCCTTGGCCTCCTCCTCATCATGGCTATAGAGTACTGAGGAGGCAATTCTTACTAACATCTCAAGTGAGCTATCTGGGGTGAAAGCCATTCTTTGTAGCTTTTTCTCTCCAGCTTCCCATTGCTTTGGGACCCCACAACCAGTTAGTGTCCTCTCCCCAACTGTCAGCACAGTCAGTTTACCCACTTTTAATCCAATTCCTCTATAGGACAAGACTGTTAGTGATTTGACTCAGCAGAAAGGGTTAGAACTTATAGTCATATCTATATTTTCATTTACACAGTCAGTAAAAAAAGAAACAAGAACTGGAAAAATATATATATAGCTATGTGTATCATACATATATAGAATAAATAATATATAATATTGTATATATATATGAACTAGACAAGGAGATATGGAAACAATTACTATCCCACTGTTTAGTTTCTAGATCATTAATTTTTGGGTGACATTTTCTTATGTATAACTTATTAATTTAAGAATTTTGGACAAATTAGGCTGTTGCAAGTGCATTCTTCTCACAGTCTTTGAAAAGGTACTGATAGAGATAATTAAAAGTAAATCAATTATACAACTCTCACCAGGATTATTATTTGGATTTTTACAATAAACATAATTGAACACATTTATACTTTACTTAAACTTTGTCCCTTTTCATTTATTTATTGAGAGATATAGAAATATGAATATATATTTGTTATGCAAATAAGAAAGCCCAGTTTCATCTCTGACTCTTTTCTTTTCCTTTGCTGCCCACAGCTAATTAACCGTAAAAGTTCTATGAATGTTACATCTAAAATAGCTCTCAAATATTTCAAATCTGTCTGCCTGTCTCTGTTCATCTGCCATATCCTTAGATCTTGTTGCCAATATTTGTACCTACATTGCTGAAATCATCTTCTCTTTCCCCCAAAATAAGATCTAGCGATAAAATAATCAGCCTTGACAAAGAGATCAAAAATACCAGCCAATCACCTCATAAATGCCATACCTGCCATCGCTACTTTTTGCTTGGTGGCTACTCTGTAAGTCAGGTGAAGCAAGCATAGGGTGATTGAGGCTGGCCTTTTTTGTCTTGTTTTCAAGGCTCATTATATTGCAGATGGGTCTTCTTTTCAGGGAAACAAAGTAGAATTAAGTATTAAATTTAAATTCCCATAATCTTTTTAAAAATGAATTTTTCATACTTTTTAATTAGAAAGTTATAATTGTTTCTCTGGCTCACAGGATCAGACCAAAGTCTTTAACATAGTCCTTTCTAAGTGCATTTCACACCACTCTCTACTTACTCTGATCATAGACATACACACCTTCTGGATTTTTGCAATGGATCCTGATCCTCTTCACATAAGAACCTTCTGTTATTCTCTGTGCTTGAATCTCTCTCTCTCTCTCTCTCTCTCTCTCTCTCTCTCTCTCTCTCTCATTCCAGTCAAGGCCTTATTCCCCTGTTAAACACTCTCTTAATATCTTGCACCCCCCCAGAGTATTGATAAAAATAGTGAATAGTAAAAATTGATTTTGGAAGTAGTCATTATTGGCTTTTTTCTGAGATAGTATGTTGCATGAAGGATAGTATCACTTCAGTCCTTTACACTGTCATGTCACAAGTGCATACAACATACTATTTACATAGTAAGTTACCTAATACATATATGGAAGGTTGCTTTATTATAGAATTATATCTCAATAGATTCTTTGTAAACTGAATATATCCTAAGTAAATATATATTTACTAAATCTACCAATCATCATCATTTAGCTGATCTTGTTTTAAAAGTACTTAGATCACATATATTACATTTGGGCATAATTACCATGCACAAAGCATATTTATAACAAAGCATTGAAAAATTCAAGTAATTCCTTGACTATTTCTTTGAAAGTGAAAAACAGAATTCTTGTACAGGTATACAGTCATACCTACATATATACAAAAATCATAAGTAGAACTACTGAGAGTAGGGAATTGTCTGTATGAACTGAATATTGAGTGCTTCACTATGAAGTAGCAACTTGTAGGTTACCTCAGATATTGTATTTTGACAAATTCAACATTCCTCTTTGTTTTTTGAATAGTCAGCCAAGGGAAATTCATCACTGTTGACTAAAGGCAATGGTGCTTTCATGATGCTTGACATATACTCACTGTGAATGCAGAGGTACCTGGAAATAGGAGCAAATAAAAACAAAATATAAGAAGGCAGTTTAAAGGAGTAGATCAATTTCACATATTGGATATATTCAGAAAAAGAAGCAGGGCTAGCCCTTGATCCCAGTTCTGCTTAAACCCCAGTTCCAGTGAACACACATGCAGGAAAAAATCTAATCTTGTGACTGAGGAAACAGAGAACAACAGCAATGGATAAGCCACTCCACTTGCTGCCCACAAAATAGACCTTTTCTTCTTTAAATTGCAGGTGTTTGATATTTTGTCCTAGGGATGAGAAAGATGACTAATAGAGAAAACTGGAACCAGGAGTGTTCAAATTGATGTGATCACACCTCACCATGTGCATCATAACCATTTGAAATCGGTTTGTGAGAAGAATTAGGAAAATGGCTGACATGCCAGCTGGAGAAATCTTATAATGCTATAAGTAGAGATTGATGGAAGGTTCAGGTAGGAGCTCATTAGACCAGAATGCTAAAAGAAATGAAGATAGTAACAGGTAGGATCAAGAGACTTCAGATAGAAATGAGAATTATATTGGAAACTGCAGTGGAGTCCACGCATGTTTCACTATGCCAAATAGTCTGTGTTTTTCCATAACCTAAGATTTTGTTGCTGAATTTATTGGTGGTTTATAATTAATCTGAGAGAAGAAAGCAGCCCAAAGTTTAAACTGTAGCACGAACACAGCTGCATGATCTACACTGAGAATAACAAGAAAAATGGAGACTCAAAAACATGAAAATATTTCTGTTTTGTGAGAAAAAAAGCACCTGCAAAGTTGGGACAAAGGATAACATGTTTGCTAAAATGATTTGCATTAAAAAGAAGTTAAATATTTTGCATTAAGACAATAAGAAAGATTCTGTGAGGGCACCTCATGAAGTAACTGGAGGCTCATGGATGAAAAATATTAAAATATTTTGAAGGTCTTTATTTTAAGAAGAAGGACGTAGATGCCTCACCCATTCATGGTCAGTTATATATGTGTATCTGTGAGTTAACCATTCTGGTATTCAGAAGTTCTATAGACAAGGTCCAAGTGTCCAAGCTACTGTTTGATCTAGTGGATGACTTTAGCATTATCTATGTGGCTAAAGAGTTTTCAGGTATACAGAATGTAAGAGTTGAGGATTCCTGGAGATTCCTACACAAATTTCAAAAGAAACACTGGGAAGCCACATACTTTGCTCCAAGAAAGCAATACTTGCCATTTTTTGAGTGAATTTGAAGGTGTAGTGGAGTCTACAATATGCTGGAGATGTCAGGAATGTGGAAAATCTTCTGAGCTAAGCTACAGCAAGTGAGCACAGCCAGCACAAGAGAGAGGCTATGTGCGCTGCAACTGGCAAGACCATAAAGGTGGAGCTGCACAAGCTTTTGAGAAGATCACATTTTACCACAACTTAAAATAGGTACTAAATACAGAAGCAAACTTCTGGGAAGATAGTGGAATGCTGAGCAGTAGAGAAACTCCCTCTCCAATACTTGGAATCCAGATGCTGGAATATATAACAATGTGATGAAGAGGAGGAGGAGTGAAGTAGATACCTGGGATGCAGCAAGGATGTGAACCAGGAATTAGAGCAGACAAGGAGAGTGAAGATAAGGACCACAATGTAGAAGAGGGAAGAAACAATCAGTGTTTCCTTCCTGAACCCCAGCTTGAGATTTAGGAGGGGGAGGTCAAACCTGCAGAGGCACAGTAACTATTGGCGACCACAGAGACCTTCCTGGAGAAATTCTCCAGTGGAAGAGACTAATGGATGTTGCAAACTGCAGTGGCTGGTGAGTTATTCAAGATCAAATGCCTCAGAGGTGAAAGTGATTGTTCAATAGCCATTTTGAAAAGGGACCAATGGAAAACATAACTCTGAATAGCTAAGTGTTGACTCCGTCTAGCAATTCCAAGTTTCAGGGCGAGGTTCAACTGAGGTCAACCTGGCAGGAGGTCAGGAGCCAAGTTCTAGTCAGCAGAGAGCCAAGTTCAACCTGGTGTGAGAGTCACTTGTGCTGCAGACTGAAAAACACACGTCCCAGACTCACAGCTAGAAATCAGAAGCAACCTGAACTTCAGTGGAACCAAAGGCTAAGGTTTCAAGGGCTATCCACCCCCACTCTAATTCTACTGCTGGATTTCTGGGATCAATCAAAAAAGATATGAACTCTGTCTGCCCTCCTCTGTCAACCAGTGAAAGCAGAGACACGCTCTAAAGATGACATTATTTTCTACTGTTCTTCCTTGCTTGTTTTTTAAATTTTTTAACACTTTTCAATTTTTTCTTTTTTTCTGTTTTTCCTGATTGTTTGTTATTGTTTTTTCACAAATGAGAACAGTTTCTAGTTTTTCATTTTATTTTGTCCTATCCTTGTTTCTGTTCCTTCCTTCTTTCTTTTCCTTCTGTCTTTTTCACTGGTTTCCAAAGTTTGTGTAATCTTTATTTGCCCTCCAGCTTTGCTTTAATTCCCTTTTCTCTTCTATTTCTCTAGTTTTCCCCACTAACCACTTTAAAATTTTCTCCACTGAAGGGATATTTAGTGTGTACAACTTTCCGATTTGTTTTCTATTTAGTTATATAACTACAGATCCTATTCATATGGTTAAAGGTGGCAATTTAATAGTTACTATAGTTTTATTTCTGAAGTGCATTTCACGTTATTATTATTACTCACTATAATGCTTTACACAAGGTAACATAATTATTCAAATCAATTGTTCTTCCTTGTATTCAAAGACTTGTATTCCAAGACATGAAATAGCATTTCATGTTATTATTATTACTCACTGTAATACTTTACACAAGGTGACATAATTGCTCAAATCAATTGTTCTTCCTTGTTTTCCAAGAATCCAAGAGATTTCCTGAGGGTCACAAACAGTTCTGTAGGCCAATGCCAAAGAACCAGGGGCTAGGTCGAATAGGCAGCAACCTCTCGTCCCTAATAAATTGAAGAGGAAGCATCACCAAAGAGATTAAAAACACAGAATTCAGCTATGTCTGATCTTTGAGAAGTAATTATTTACTAAGGATTCTTGATACTAGCAATAAAGATATCTATCATAAATAATTTACAATCATCAAGGCAAAATTTACTATTTAAAAAATATGAAATAAGATGACTGAGAAGCAAGATGCAACCTCAGACTTCAAGCATGTCAAAGGAAAACGCAAGAGGCAATGAGAGGAGTAATTAGAAAACACCAATCTGAACTCTAAAGTGGTATCAGGGGAAGTAACAAAGCAAATGAATGAGGCTGTAGAAAAAATCAAATCATTAAAAATTTTCAGGTAACTTCAGAGATTAATTAAGAGCAGGATTAATGAATACAGACAGGAAACATTAAAGAATAGAGTTTAAGAAAATGCTCTACATCATGAAGGCCCAACATAGGAAACAAATAGACACCATGAATCATTCAATCAGATATCCAGGAGATAAAAAAAGTTCTATTAAAACTATATGCAGCAGAATGAACCAGCATGTGGACAGAATATCAGATCTAGAAGACAAGATTGCATTTAAAAGTCACGAAAAGAAAGATGTCATAAGAAAGCATTGCACCATGAAAACTAATCCAAAAGCTGCTAGATAATGCAAAGAAGAACAATATAATATTTATCAGAGTCAATGAAGAAGACAGAAATAGTTAAATGACATTTAAAAAAAAAACTTTCACAGAAATAATGGCAGAAGACTTTCCAAGCATGAAAAAAGAATTTGACATACAAATAAATGAAACTTATGGAACTCAAACTAGCTATGTTAAAAAAAAAATCTATACCAAGGGACATAGTAGTCAGGATTCCAGAACTTCAACACACAAAAAATATTAAAAGGTGTAAAAAAGAAACAAACACCAAACAAATAGCTTATAAACAAAAACCCATCAGAATTACAGGAGACTTCTTAACACAAGACCTGAAGTCAGGGAGAGCTTGGAGTGCAGTATATCAAGCCCTAAAAGTAAATAAACTCTAACCCAGACTGTTATGCCATACAAAATTAACTTTCAAAATTAATGGAATAATAAGATACTCCCATGACAAAGAACACATGAAGACTTTCATGACAATGAAGTCAGCACTCTAAAATGTTCTGAAGGACATTCTTCAAAGAAATAAAATAACTACAATCCAAGAACCTCATAAGGATGAATCTATCAAGCAAAGTAAAAAATTAAACACAGAGGAAAGAAAAGGGAACCAACAAGAGGAAAATAACATGACAAGTATACATCAACTCACACCAGTTGTAAAGATCAATGTAAATGGTCTCAACTCATGAATCAAAAGAAACACACTGTCAGAATGGATCAAGAAACAAGATTACACAGTATGCTGCATATGAGAAACACATAAAACTCAAAAAGAAATTCATAAACTGAAAGTCAAAGAATGTAAAACCATACTCCATGCAACAGGAATCCTGCAAAAAGAAGAGGTACCCATTCTATTTGTAGACACAATGAATTTCAAAATAAGACTGATCAAGAGAGACAAAGAAGATGACTACATGCTTATAAAGGGAACAATCCAAGTGGAAAAATAACAATCATAAATATATATGCACCAAATATCAGCACACACAACTATATAAAACAAATATTAGTGTACATGAAATGTCAAATAAGCACTAATAACGATTGTAAGAGAGGAACTCAATACTCAGTGGTCTCAAATAGACAGATCAACTAGACAATCAAAAAAGAAATATCAGAAGTAAACAAAATTTTTGAACAAATGGATTTAGTGGATGTCTATATAGTGTTCCTCCCTACAATATCACAATTCACATTCTTCTCAGCTGCACAATTTAGATTCTCCAAAATAGAATACATGCTAGCTCATAGAACATGCTTCAGTAAATGCAAAGGAATTGAAATTATCCCATACATATTATCATTCTGCAGTGCAATGAAGTTGAAATTCAAAGGCAAAAGAAACCACAAAAAATGCACAAAAGCATGGAAACTGTATAACACTCTTCAGAGTACCCAAAGGGTCACAAATGAAATTAAAGAAGGCATGAAACAGGTTCTACTTTTAAATCTAATTACAAAACACCATACCAGAACTTATGGGATGCAATGAAAACAGTGCTAAGAGGGAAATTTATAGCAGCAAGTCGAAATAAATTTCCTAATACTGAACCTCAATCTTCTTAAAAAAGAAGAGCAAATCAAGCCCAAAGCTCATATAAGACAAGAAATTTTAAAGATTTGAGCAGAAATTGATGCAGTTGACACTAGGAAAACAAAAGAATAAGTTGAAGAGTTAATTCTTTGAAAGACTAAATAAAATTGAATAATTCTCAGCCAAATTTTTCGGAAAAGGAAAGAAATGACAAATCCATGCAATCAGGAATGAAAAGGGTAAAATAACCAGTCTTGCAAAAATTCAGAAGATCATAAATATTTACTAAGAGAACCTATATTCTAATAAGATGAAAAACATAAGAAATGGACAGATTCCTAGATACATATGAATTTCCAAAGATGAATCAAGAAGATATAAAGATTCTAAATAACCTAATATGTCTATAAAATTGAAGATATAATTAAAAATGTTACCAAGAAAGAAAAGCCCATGTCCTGAGAGATTCACTAACTAATTCTACAAGAAATTTAGAGAAGACCAGTGTCACTAATCCTCAAAATCTAAGGACATTAAGAAGGAACCAATACTCACAATCTCACTCCTGGAAGCAAGCATTGCTGTAATCCCAAAACCAGAAAAAGATCCAACCAAAAAAGAGAGCTACAGACCAATCTTCCTACTGAACCTAGATGAAAAAATTGTCAGTAAGATATTGTCAAACAGAATACAGCAAATCAATGAGATTATATATCACGACTGAGTAAGATTTACTCCCAAGATGCAGGCATGATTCAATATATGCAAATTAATAAATGTAAAACACCATATTAATGCAGGCAAGGACAAAGACAACATGATGATTTCAATACATGCAGAAAATGCATTTGACAAAGGTGCCAAACACGTTCACTGGAAGAAAGATACCCTCTTTAGTAAATGGTGCTAGAAAAACTGGCTTCTCCCATGGCAGTGACTAAAACTAGACCCATATATCTCACTATGCACTAAACTAAAATAAAAATGGATCAAAGACTTAAATAGTAAAACAGAAGCAATAAATTTGCTGAAAGATAGACTAGGTAGAACTCTTGAAGACATTATTTTTATTTTATTTCATTTTAAAGAGAATAAAAAAACATTAAAAATGATACAGAATTTCAAAACAGGATGATAGGAAATCAACAATGGTTGTTATATTGCATATTGTTATCTTCAAAGCAGTTGTTCAGATTATAAGATATAGCCATGCAAAATTGATGAAAAAAATAAGCATTAACTGTTGCTGTCAATAAACAAATGGAAATTAGTGGTACAATTATCTTAGTTTCTTTTTTCCTTTCCCTCGTAATTGTAGGCAAAAACTTTATTAATAAAACTCTAGTTGTACAGAAAACATCACAAAGAATCAATTGAGATTTCATTTTATTAAAAATCTTTTGAACATTAAAGAAATCATAAACAAGTAAAGAAACAAAACATAGTGTGGGAAAATATGTTTGCCAGCTGTTCCTCAGACAAAGGACTAATATCTAAAATATATAAAGAACCCAAAAAGTCTACCTCACAAATTTCATAATCCAACATAAAAATGAGCATCTGAGATGAATACACACCTCTCGGATGAAGCAGCACAAATGGCAAATAAATATATATATAAAAAACTGGTCATTCGAGTGATGCATATTAAAACATTACTGAGAACAATATTAAAACAATACTGAGATTCCATTTCACTCCAGAAAGAATGGCTATTATCAAGAAATAAACAAATAAATGTTGCAGGGGCTGTGGGTAAAAAGGAACTCCATTAGTGTTGATGGGAGTGTAGACTGGGGCAACCACTGTCGAAATCAACATGGAGATTTCTCAAAAAACTAAAACTAGAGGTCACATTTAACTCAGCAGCTCCTCATCTTTGTTTCTTCCCAAAAGAACTAAAAGCATCATACCACAGTGATATATGCACACACATGATGATAACAGCACCGTTTCTACTAGCTAAATCTTGGAAACAGTTCAAATGCCCATCAGCCGATGAATGGATAAAGAAGATGTGCTTTTTTGTATATAACAGAGTAATATTCTGCCATAAAGGATAAACTTGAGAGATTTCTAAGTAAATGCATGTACCTTGAGACCACACCCTTAAAATGAAATTAATTGGGCTCACACGTTCAAATATCACCTGGTTTATCTGGTGTAAGAAACTGACATTGTAAATAATGACAAAAATGAATAACAGATATTATGAAATAGAAAGAAAATGTTTAAGTGGGAAGAGAAACTAGGGAGGGGGCAAGGGGAAAGGAAGGAAGAAAAAGAATAGAAGGAAAAAAGGAAACAAATCTTTTATGAATAAGGAGGGGAAAAAAGTTGATGGGAGGGCATGGAACGAGGGAAAAGAACGAATATAAATCACGTACATGTACAAATTTTCTATGATGAATGTGATCATTATGTATATATAAAGTGATCAATAAAATTCATGAAAATAAACACAATTGTACTGTATTTAATGATTGCATTGCTAGTTTTTCATTTTGCATCAGTGTGGTTTTGCCAATATTTTTATTCCTCCTTTTCAGAATAAGATTTTTATCTCATGTAATTTTATATAGTAAGTTTTCAATTTTCTTTTGAAGTTTTGTAGGGACTCACACTGGTGAGTCTGCCTTGAAACAGAAGAAACTTTGGGTTTGCACTATTTAGCACAGCTCTTTACTGTTAAGACTGGCAACTCCTAGATATATACTAGATGAGTTTTGCATAACGATGTGGACATGAAACTTTTGTGGGCCATCGATTGGATATTATAATTTAGAGCTAAGATATCTTCCAAAAGTCACTTGTTCGGAAGTGGGATTTGGAGGGATTAGGTCACTGGGGGCGTTACTTGAAAGGGTGTATGCTTGCCCCTTTGTCCTGCTTTCTCATCTGTTTTTTTGCCCCAATCACATTTTATTGGTATATTTAAGTATACATAATGATCATATACATCATAGAGAATTTGTACCTGTACATAATACAATTTGTTTCATTTTTTCCCATTCTCCTACCTTCCCTTCAACCTCAGCTCCCCTCCTCATTTGTAAATATTTTGGTACCGCTTTTTCCTTTCCTATCTCATTTTTTAACTTTTCTCTCCTTTCCTTTCAACTTCCTCTTCCCCTTCTCTTATTCCCCTCCCCATTTGAACATTTGACTGCCGTAGTGTGAGCAATTTTCTTCTACCATAACCTTCTGGCATTCTGTTTCTGACCTGGAACTGCATCCTTTAAAAGCTATTATCCACAATTATGCCTCTCCTCTAAATCCTGGCCGTTACATATTTTGTCCTACTGAAGGGAAAGATGTCCATTATATCTGAATCTTTTTCTGTTGATCTAGTTATTACAATACCCATGTCCTATTGTCTCACTTACTTTTCTTGCTGCTGAGAAGGAATATCCAACACCTAAATTTAAAGAAGCAAAATTTCATTTTGGCTCACAATTTGTAGGGGTTTCAATCCGTAATCAGCTGGCTCCAAGGCAGGTTGCATAGCAGAAGAGCACTGCAAAGAAGATAGGTGGCATCAGAAGACAACAGCAGCAACAAAAGCAGCAGCAACAAGTGACAGCAATAGTCTTCTTTCTGTATTCTGTATTCTATCCAGATTATACATCTGGGGGGGGGATAACATTCACACCCACTTTGGGATATCCTTCACTTTTGTACTTTGAAAACATTGTCAAATTCATTATAGCCTTTGTGGCTTTATATGTAATATCTCACCTTATCTAAATTTGTGTTTCCTCTATAATTATGAATTACTTCACTCTGGCTGCTTTCAATGCTCTCTTGTCCTTTAGTTTTCAGAAATGTAGTTATATCATGGTATGCATTTCTTTCGATATAACCATTGTGGGATTTGCTTAATTTTTGTATCTCAAAGTTGATGTCCTTTGCTAAATTTTAGAAGTTTTCAGCTATTACTTCTTTGAGTATTTTTCAGTCTCTTTTGTTTGCTGTCATTGGGCTCTGATGATATGAATGCTATTACATTTGTTTTTTCCACACAAGCATCCTAGACCTATTTTTTCATTTTTTCCCTCTTTATTGTTCGGAATGGATAAATTCTAATGATCTCTCCTTAATTTCACTCATTTTATCCTTTTAAATTCTCACGTTAGTATTTAACCTATCTATTTATTTTTTATTTTGGTTATTCTATCTTTCAGCTATATAGTTCCTACCGTACATTTTCATAATAGTTTCATTTACTGAGAGTACTTTCTTATATGTCTTACAAAAATTGATATTTGTTTGTTGAAACATTTTTATAATGACTATTTTAAGATCTCACATAATTTCTATATCTGATTCATATTAATACTTTTTCTTTTTTGTCCTGTAACTGTCTTGCTTTGAGGGGGAAGCAAGTGATTTTAGCTTTAATTTGGAGTTTATTTTCTATCACATTTGATATCTGTATCTCCTTTTTAATTTTTCTCTTTTAGCACACAGTTTTCTTGCTGAAATTTAATGTGAAGTCTAGTTGAATATGTATGTGAAAATTCATGCTTGGTCTAGCAATACCACCGGACAAATGTGGAACATTGATTTATGCTGCTATAGTTACTAGATGAGCAGGGTAAAAATTCAGCTATCCCTTCTAGGCTGTGATAATATCTTTCCAGAAGAGATGTATCACTGACATGGCATCATTGCCTCTGACCGATCAGTTTCCCACTGAATCACACTGATATCAGGAAAGAAGCAGACATCTATCTCATGCCATTCTGTGGCAGTGAGATGGTTAACAGTATCAAAGCTCCAATGATTGTTCCACCTTTTTAATGGATGGGGATGGCATTTCTTTGCATGTTGGACCCCACTGACCACTAAAAGGCAAGAGTTTTGTGAATTAGATTTGTTTCACTCTTTCTTGCTCAATTTTGTTCCTGCCAGATAGGTGTTGAAGCTAAGCTGAACCTCACTAAACTTTAAACTGAAAGAAATTGTGCAATGTTAATAGCACTGACTTGCATTACTTTGTTCCACTGCATTGCCAGGAAATATTAGAAATATATCTCAGTAGGCGACATGGACACTACTCTTGGGGAATTTCTCTGTGGTTTGATTGTAAGGGGAAAGGAAGATTATTTCCTGGTTTGGTCTGTCAAACAAACCATCAGGGGAACTAAAGCAACACCTATTTCCACTGTGTGAGAAATGTATGGTTGGATCTGAAAGTTCCCCAAATGTCTCATGTGTTCAGATTTGAGGCTTTAAGAAGGTAATTGTTTCACGGGGGCACTGCACTGAATAGTAGGCTGGTCCATTGATGAGTTCATGGATGAATGTGCTATTAGAAGTTGAGGTCTGGTTACAGGAGGTGGGTCACTGGAGACAAGACTTAGAAGAGTATTTATTGTCCCTAGAGCCTTCTTTCTCTGCTTCCTGGCTGCCATGGGTTGAGCAACTTTCCTCACTAGACCTTTCGAATAAGTTATTTCTGCCTTGAAGCCAGCCATCCATAGACTTAAACTTTTAAAACTTTGAGCCAAAAGAAACATACTCATGTTTAAATTGCATACAAGTATGTAAAATTTCAAGTGTTTTGTTCTATTGATGAAAAAGGGCCTAATATTGTACACAGGATAAACTCCTTGCTGGTTACATCCAGTAAGGGAGCAGAGGTACACAGAAAAGCTCCACTAAACCCTGTCAAAACTATAGTTGGGAAAAAAGAAGTAAGTACAGTTGAGGCAGGAGATGGAAGCAGTGGTTTCCATTACTATGTAACTAGAATAGGCTGGGTACAGCTAAATCATTTTTATGGTATTACCACTATTTCAGGTCCTTTGGTTAGAATTAGCAAATGTTTATGAAGTTTTCTTTGCATGTGTTGTTAATTCTTTGTTGAAAGCTTCTATAGTACCCTGCCCTGAATACATGAGAAGTGCTAAGGAAATCCAAGGAACTTACCACAATATCTCCCTGTATTTTTTATACTCCAATGGCCGTATGCAGCCCAACTTATTCTTATCTGTCAGTGATTTTTTATGCTTTTGTATTATGTTAATGTCCAAGCTAATTTTACTTGATAGAACGAGAACATGCAGACAGATGGGCAGTCTATTTTGGTGACAACCCTAGAACATTTTACTTATGCTATCAAAATCTAATTTTAATATATTTATCATTCTTCTGAGCACTGCAAGGAATAAATCAACCATGATTCTTTTATTTTCAGTTATCTTGCTGGTTCAAATATATTAAACTTATTTTATAATCTGTCATAATTCCAATATTAAAACTTCTAAGTATTTGAAACTATCACCATTAGTTATTGTTTTTATTCATAATTCATTGCTTCAGTGTGTGTTCAGAAAAGAAAACTTGAATTACAGAAAAATGTTAAAAGCATTCCTTTCTGAATGGCGAAATTATGAATAGTATTATAGTGCACTTTTGTACATTTTATTACTTTCAAAATACCCTAGAGAAAGTATGAACTAGTTTTATTGGAATATAACATAATAAATCTTTTTAAATTTTTTCATATTGAAATATACATATATATGTATATATATATGTGTGTGTGTATATATATATATATATATATACACACATATTCAGGCTGATTTAATGTGGCAGCTCCCCACTCAAGTAATTGAAAATTACTTAAATTAAATAAATCATTAACATTGAGAAAAATCTCTCCATGTGTTATGGCTTGTATTCAGATGTTCCCAAAAGTCTCATGTGGTCACAGGTGAGGAGTTTTGAAGGTGACTGGACTAGCATGTGTGAATGTGGATTAAGAGTATGACTCTGGTATTAAGGTTGTGATACTGAGATTAAGAGTGTGGGCAATGAAGGCTCCATCCTGTGTGTGACCAGCATCAGTTAATAGGTTTACAACCTGATAGAATGTAAAGGGAGAGAGGGAAACCAGAGTGGCTGTTGCTGCTCCTTTCTTGCTGCCTTCCTGACTGCTGTGCCTTGGAATGCTTCCCCTGTGTGATACCCCAGTGCCAGTGAGTCCAGCTTTGGAACAAGCCAAATATGGACTGAAACCTCTACAAACTGTAAGTTTAAGTAAACCTTTCCTCCTTAGACTTTGGGTTTAGGGTACATTTCTCTCAGCAAGAAAAGGAACTGATATCATGAAAATATGATTAATTAATTTCCTAATTTTGTTAACCTTTTGTGGTCATTTTCCTGTGCTTTCCTTGATGACATTTTCTATAATAAGCATATATAGATATATTTTCTCACATGAAATTGTGGTCAAATTAGGATAGCTAATGTTAATTGTATTTGAAAAAATAAAACTTAACTGGTTGGATTTTTAAGCTTGGGTTAGCTGATAAAAAACCTTAAAGAAGAAAATAGGAGAAGTTTGGGGAATACTACGGGGTACTAGTGGTCAGTTAAAGAGAACCCTTGTATTAATTACCGGTAAAAATGTTTGAAACTGCTATGGATTTTTACATCTAGGCAAACGTGTACCATATTTTTAGAAATCCCAAAGGAGTGAGATTCTTCTAACTCCTTTAGTATTGTCTTTTGGAATCTAAAACCATATTTATTCCTTATCAAATTTCTGTAGGGAAAGTATAGATTAGACATTAACCACACACACAAAGGCCCTTGCGTTAGTTGCATAGTCAACAGCATGTGAACCTGAGGCAGCTTCATTGATCTTTGTTTTGTGTTCCCCTAAATCAGCCCTTAGGCTGGCATTTGGAGCTGTCAGCTCTAGCACATTTTCCCCATTTTTCTGTGGCATGATATTGAATCTTAAGTGTGTCTGATTTGTTTGTTTTGTTGGTTTATTTATCTGGCTCCTTTAAAAGAGACTATCATTTCTTTTCCTTTTTTGCAATATCATACAATTTGTAACTTAATTCAACCTTTAGAATGATTTAGGATTTCTTCAAAGTAGGTAGATAACAAAATATAATCTGAGCATATATGTGAAATACTGTATCTTACCTAGAACGACATTTAGTAGATGGCCTACAAATATTCACATGTGCTTTCTTTTTAAGCTTCTGGAAAATAGAATTATTTTTTATATTAATTAACCTATTTTTATTCAACAAATATTTATTCAGCACCTATATTCTTTATAGCTTATAGTTTATTCAACATTTTTTTCTCTTTATGAATAACAGATTAGACATGTGTCATTACCTATTATAAAGATATGTGATGATCATGTATCTATTTTGCTGAGTAGTAATAATTTTATTTCCTTTAAAACTCAGTTAGTTCTTGCACAAAAAATGAGGCTGATGATACAGACTGTTTTATAGGACTGGTAAACATATTTTTAAAAATAAATGTTAAAATCAAAAATTGTTATTCAAAGTGTTGTGTATCTAAATATTTAGCTTCTCTTTTATTTTAAAAGATATCTTTGTATTGTGAGATCAAATTTCTTTGTAAACATTCCACATACTTAGGTATAATAAGTGTACATGATTACATCTTTTCATAGGTGAAGAACCTTAGTCAGATAAATGAAGTACGAGGAAAAACAGAATATAATTCTTGTTTCCCCCCCTGTCTGCTCCTTTTATTCAATAGACTATGTCTCTCCTCATACCTGTACTTGAAAAATTGTACACACTAATGAAAAGATTAATAAATAATGGAACTAAAATAGCAAGTTGTGCATGTGTAGCTGTACAATTTAAGAAACTAAGTGCATCTTCCCCAGCAGTGTAACTGTCAGTTCAGAGTTCAACAGTGTGGAAGATGGATTTAAAATGTGATCAATGGTAGTACAGTATAGAATCTTGTGCCTTTCTCAGTTATCAGAGCACAGATTAATCAACCTTAAAAACCTTTTTCTTTCTTAAACTCTATCAGTAAGTTCTTAGACATTTTCTTTTTTACTGAAACAATACGCAAAACTCACAATTGAGAGAAGGAAAGGATTATTTTTTCTCGTAGCTTCAGTTCAAAGTTGGGTGGCTTGAAGGTAGAAATAGCACTGCAGAAAGTCCTGGGTAGAGACCAGTATCTCACCCAGGAAACATACAGAAAAAGAGTTGGGGACAAGAATAAACGCTTCCAGGTCACATTCCCAGTGATCCCCCAACCATGCCCCATATCCTAATAACACATTCAGCTACAGAACTTGTAAATGAATAAATCCCCTGTAGTGGTTGATTGATTGTGTCAACTTGAGAAGTTTAGAAGCTTAACTAAATTGGCTTAGCAATTCTACACCCTACGGTGTAGAGGAGCCATCCTAGGGTGGCTCATCAACTAGATGACATAAAAAGGAAATGAGGAAGGAGAGAGAGACTACCATTCTTCAGAAGAGCTCTAGTCTTCACCCTCAGCTTGGACATCATCTCCTGGCTTCTAATGCAGACTCTTCGGCTTCTGCTTTGTTACCTTTGGCCTTCTGGTGTAGACTCATCAGCCTTCCATCACAGCCCTATTGGCCTCTTGACATGGACTTGCACTGAACTCTGTAGTGAACTCCACACCTTGGACTGAATCCGTTTATCTCCAGTGTGCACGTACCTTCTGCATGCTTCCTCATCCAACTCTGTGGCTGACCATCATAAGCCAATCTTTTAATTTCTTATACATTTGTATATCTTCTCTTATATCTGTTTCTGTAGTAAATCCCTGACTGATACATCCACTGAGCATATCACACCTATGATTCAATCACTTTGTAAAAGCCCTAACTCTACACATGTGAAAATTTGAGAGGACATTCTAGATCTAAACAAAAACAATATCAAAGTATATAAACATTTTAATTTAGAAATTGCAAAACCCAGCACAGTTAAATAAGCTGGTAAACTATTTAAAAAGTCTTTTGTCATAAATAAGTGTCTTGGTTACTTTTCTCTTGTCACTGAGACAAAATACCTGATGCCCAAAATTAAGGAAGGAGGGAAAGGTTAATTTAGCTTATAGTGTGTGGAAGTTTCAGTCCATACTTGGCTGGCTCCAGGCAGAGTAGCACATGGCAGAGGGCAATTGTTCATGGCAGAGGAAGATAGCAAAACCAACAAGAGCAAAAGGGAGGAGCAGGAGCAAGCAGCCTCTTTCCCTCCCTTATATTGAATGCAAACTACGGGCCCCAGGGCGGGTGTAGCACTTATATCCTTAATTCCAACATTGGACCATGAATCAATCATAAACTGTAGAAGCCCACCACATGACTGCATGAGGCTTTGTAGGGACATGCAGACACAAAAAATAACAAAAATTGAGTTAGGTAAAGAAATATTCTGATACTTGTTTATTTGAGACTAAATGCACCTAAGGAAATCTGGTGTATAAAGAAAAATCAATGTTAAATTTATGGTTCTGTTCATTCTATTCATGGTATTTTTTAGAATTAATTCCTTTTTGGAAATGTTGAATCATAATTTAAGAGCTGTGATGGTTGTGGTAAATTTTGGTTATTTCACTTTGAATCATATTGTTTTCAAAGAGAATGAAGATAATGAAAAAAATGCTTCTACTAATTTCAAATATATTCAAGAGTCATAGACACAGTACATTATTTTCCTGAGCATTACCCAAAAGATGTTAAACCTTTTCAAATCCAGCCATCTCTTTTGTCAATAAACCTGCTTAAGAGACGAGATAATTTTGAATGAAATTCACTATCCAACTAACAAGCCCAAAATAGTAATCTTAAACATTACCTCTACATTACCTCTAATGCAATATGCAGAAAACACTTACCCTCTGACATTTCAAAAAATAAATCATCACCATATGTCCCTAGGCTCTGCTGTATTTTCTCCTTACTCTGTTCAAGGGTATTTATCATGTTCCTTCCATTAGCGCACACTATAAAGATGTGTTGTTCTGATATCTGTATATCAGCCAAAGTTACTCTTTAGGGATGCCAGAGCACCTTATCATATTGTCATGTACACCAGCCCACTTTTTTCCATTGTAAAACTCCTTGACTTTCTGGAGAAAAATGGCTCTACATAAATTTATCATTTTTGGTTGTATTCTGTTTGAGAATATGTCAGTTATATCACCAGTTGATCTTAGTATGATTTCTAACAGTAGATAGTGAAAGTCAGAATGTGATAATACAATCCTATTTTCAAATATGACAAAACTAATAATTGTAATTAATTTAACATATCCTGGACACTAGGTACGTATAATACAGATTAGTCTTGTACTTCTCAGAGAAAAGTATGACATCCTACACAGATATCACAACTGTGAATCCAATAATCATAAATGCCTTTGACAGTGTATGCTATGTTTTATATTTTGTAATTATATTCTCTAAAGCTGCTGTAGCAGAGGGAGGTGATTTTAAAGTGCAACCTTGTTTCTTTAATCACTATTCTGCTTTCTATAACATCAGACGTAAGAGAAGCCTTATTTCTCAGAGTAAGTTCATTCTAAAATCTTAAATAAGTTGGATTCAGATGAAGATACATATGGTTTTCATAGTTCCTAGAATATAGGAAATTTAAATAATTTATGATAGTAAGATGAGAAATAACTTTCTCAAAAAGCAGGGTACAAATAAGGAGCACCTAATAGCTAAGAACCTGCACTTTACATTCCACATTTCATTTCACACAAATTTGTGCTTTAAGAAGAAAAAACCTTGGAAAAGTTGAAGAGTTGAATAATTTTTCTGAACCTCATATTTCCCATCTGTGAATAAAAATGTTAGACATCTTTAAGACACTCAGTATTGTTGGTAGCCCCTAATTCTTTATTTCTACCTCATCTGCTTTCAGGAACTCCCATGCTTTAAATTCCAGACTACTACAGAGGTTGTGCAACTGTGTGTGTGTGTGTGTGTGTGTGTGTGTGTATGTTTGTGTGTGTGTGTGTTTAGGAGATGTGATTGAGTTGAGAAGGAAAAGAGGTATAATGAAATGCATGGAGCTTTCCTTTCCTACTTTTCTGACTCTGATGCATCAGTTCATAAACCTTACCTCACGGTATCCAGTCACTGGGTTTACTGCCTGCAGTGCAAGTTCCTAGTGCCTAAGTCTTCTGTTAATAAACTTATTTCTTCATAAATGATTATAAAATACCTAAAAAAATTTCAGTAGTATTATGTGACTGAATTTTCATTGCTTATTTTTGCTGTGTTTTACATGTTGGCCTGATTTCCAGATTTCAAATATTTCTTTAGGTTCATGATAGCACGTTCACTGTTCAAGTATACAAACATTAATGTAACTTGTTATTTAGATCTTATTTTTCATCTATCCTGCACTTTGCATCAACTTTTCCTTTTTTGTCCTTTTCCGTATTTGTCCGTTTTAAAACACAGTGTGATTCTTACCTTTGACAGATTTAATGGTCAAAGTGCACTACTTTCCTGATCTTAACATTGATCAGTGTATGTATGCCTATATTAAAAGAAGAGGAAACCATTTTAGATGTTAGCCTTCTTCTTCTCCTTTACTTCCCTTTTCTAAAAGTTGGAGTCATTAAAAATGATTACTTTGTGGAAATGCAGAAACTTAAACATTCCAATAATGCTTGTTGTATCTTTACATTAGATATACAAAAGCTCAAATAAATTTAAGAAGAGGGCTGGGGATTTAGCTCAGCGGCACAGAGCCTGCCTGGCAAGCGCAAGATCATGAGTTCGATTCCGGGTACCGGAAAAAAACAAACAAACAAACAACAACAAAAAAAAAAAAAAGAAGAAGAAATTGAGCCATACTAATATTAAAACACAGAACACATAAAAATAAGGCTAGGAATATAGTTCAGTGGTACAGCATTTGCCTAGCATACCTAAGACTTTAGACTTGATCACCAGTATCATAAGTAAACAAACAAAACAGAATGAAACAGAAACCCTAAAAGAAAACTAAATATTTTTTGGAGTTTATTTTTAAAACGATCTCAGGTCTAAAATGAAGTTGTCATTAGGTTTCTCTTTTTTCATAATTTGGTTATATAGCACAGCAGCATGAACTAATACTTAACCGATTGTTTTCTTTTTTGTAGCATCAAGTATCAAAAGCAAGGTAAAATGTCCTATCAAGGAGATGCACTCCCAACCTATAGAGCTACTTTTAATTTTAGAGACCTCATGTCACATATAGAGTTTACATTTAAATTTTGAAAGTAAGAATTTGTCAGGCAACTTAGAGAAGTACATTAAATAATAAAACTGTTTAGTTTATATGACTATCTATAGTGCTTCCATTCAATTTGAATGTAACTACTAATTCAGGAATTATGAAAAGAAATGTTTTTGGATTTTGACACTCTTTACAATTCTTTTCTTAAAATTACAAAGGGGCTGGCAGTGTAGTTCAATAGTATGGTGCTCCTGGGTTCAATACCCGTTATCACAACAAAATTTTTTGGAAGAAAATTATCTAATTAATTATCTAAAAAAGCCATGTGAATCTAAATAATACCATTAGAATCTACCTAAGAATATTATCTTTACTTGAGTTCACATCCTTTACAAAAATAAATAATGCATTTTTTATGAGAATTGTGGCAAAATTACTAAACAAAATTGTCATTAATAATGCATGAATTTTTTCATTAGGGTTTTACACATTATGCCTTGTTGGTGAAGCAAAACTACATGTATTATTAAAAATGGCTGCAAAAAATCCCTGACAGCCCAATATCCTCTTTACAATTTCTGTGTCACCCTTATTTAACTAACAATGACAATGCCATTTTATCATTTTCTGATCTGAAGATAGGAAAGCATTGTTGCTCACGATGTTTTATTTATTTAAAGTATTGAAATAATTTCTTTTCATACTCAGCATATTTTGTGTTAGCAATGTGGAAGACTTTTCCTTGCATCAAAATGTATTTATGGTCATTTTCTATAAAAAATAGAGAAAAATCAATTCTACTATTTTAGAGCATATTTTTCCTATTGTATTTCAACAGTTACAATAGGTCAAAATTGGTGCAAATTGTTCTTTCATGTTTGAGTTGACACTTTGGAAAAATATTTATACACAAACGTCTAATGACTTAGTTTTGAAAATGAAGTTGGTTTTTCTAAATATGCTATGTGAGTTAGGTAATTGTTCATATAAAATTTGTGAAATATATTGCTTTTTAATGAAAATGTATTGTATGTAGGGGCCAACTTCAAGTTCCTCTTACCTTTTCTATAACAAGTACAGTGAAGCATGTTTGTTTTTGAAAGTGCTTTTAGCTTATCAGTGCTGTTGTCAAAAAACATTCTCAGGAAGAATATAGGTGTTGACATTTTTGGATTCCATTTTCTCTAAATAGACTTCCTTTTGAATAAGATTGCATTCAAAGGCTGTCTTTAAAACCAATTCTATTTCTCTTTGAAGTGGGAATTTTCTATTCATACATTTTCACTTTTAAAGTAATCTAGCAGGAAAAGATGCCACCTCAAATCAGTGATGCAATACTTAGTAATGTGGAAATTTTGAGGCAACCATAATACTCTATAATTAATATGCTTTCAAACTTTCCTTCAAATACCATTCAGAGTGGCATTCTGATAAAAGCTCTTTGAAAATTCACAGTCAAGAATAAGAGCAAAATAATTCTTTTATTCTTATGAACACATTTAGAGAAGAGGAAAAACACTTTTTTAAAAAATCACTTTTCTGAAAATATCTGATCAAATAGGCCTGACCTTACCACCATAATGAGAGAGGATATGACATTCCTGGTATACACTCAAATTCATAATTCTGGGTTTTTTGTTTTGTTTTGTCTTTCTTCCGGTACCAGGAATCAAACTCATGACCTTGAGCTTGCCAGGCAGGCACTTTTGCCACTGAGCTAAGTCCCCAGCCCCTTCAAATTCATAATTCTGATATTACATTTATTTTTAAATTTCCCTGACCAAATATTTTCAAGGTAGTAGTCACCAATAGTCTGCTCTTGTTTTGTTGTCTTTTTCACATGTGTGAGTCTTCCTTGAAGTTCTATTTTTACACGTGGACATTTCAAGAGGAAATTAAAAACAGTTTAGGAATTTTCCAGGGAAAGTAAGAAACAGTGCAGATGAAAAATATATCAATATTTTCATGGTCTTCTTGCTGTTTCCTTAATTCTTCCCATATAAAAATGTGAACAACAGGAAACAAATTACTATTAAAATAAGTATGTTAGGAGGATATATCTGTGAAAAAAATAAATTCCTCTCCATTTTGTTTTAGCTTACCTATATGGCATCATGGTTTTATTCCAGTCAATAATATAAACGAGAGTCTAATGGTGATGCATGCCTACAATTTCTCCATTCTGAAAGGCTGAATCAGGAGAAAAGCAATTTCAGACCCATATGACTGACTTAGCAAGATCCTGTCTCAAATACATAAACACAATACAATGCAATACAACACAAACAACACAATACAATAAAATGCAATGCATAAAAGGATACTTGAAGAGTGATGTCCAAGGACAAGAAGGCAAATATATGTAACTGTTCATTTGTCCTATAGGTGCCTTAATTCAGCCTTACCTGGAGGGAGTAGTGTTAATTCTTTTGCATTCTGTACTATATCTTGTGAAATTTTGTAGCCATTTTCTTTCCTTAGTGAGTATACACCTTTGTAAAATCTAGTTCCTTCCATCCTTTCAGATGTTTTATCAAGTATGACTGTGAAATGTTTTGAAACTTGTGAAAGCTGTGTCTGTTTAGAGGATATACTAATCAGCATCTTTCTGCCATAGGAAGGTTAAATAATCAAGAATGTAGTAAGTAAAGCTCTCGTAGACTGAAATATTATCCTATATGCAGAACTCAGCAAGTTATGGCCCACAGGCCAGATTCAATTTGTCATAAGTCCTTGCAAGTGTAGTTTTATTGGATCATAGTGTGCTTATTTGTTAATGTATGGTCTATGGCCATTTTCACACTAAAACAATTGAATAACTACAGCAGAAAATGTATGAAACTCAGCTGTGACACTATTAATAACAGAAAATAGATTTCAGAAGAAGTATTAAAAGGGCATAGCAACAACACCTTATATTGAAATAACTATCCATTCAAATATATAATGGTCATGAACTTTTATTTCCTAAATAGATAGTTGCAAAAAATATTAACAAAAGCATAAAATTTCAAAGAGAAATTAATAAATGTACAATCACAGTAAGAATTTAACATGTTTCATTAAGTTTAAAGACAAAGTAGCTTAGAAAATTGGAGAAGAAGATAGATTTGAATTTTATCATTAAAAACTATTTATTATGCATATGTGATATACACATAATGCATATGTATTTTACCTCCAAATAAATGCAGATTTTTCTGAAATATTCTCCAAATGTGACCATTTATAAAGTCTCAAAAATATAAATGAATTTAAGAATTAAAATACTTTAGAGTACATTAAGTGTGCCAATAACCATACAATAAAATTAGAAAGGATTAAGTAAAATGTAGCAGGGAAAAACAAATCGAAACCCTACACAATTAAACAATTTTAAATACCCCCTTAAATGAATCTTAAGTTAATAAAGTGATAGAATTATTACAGATTATTTAGAGATAAATGCCACTACATCAAATTGTGGTACATAATTTAAAAATCATTTAAAAATTTCAGACAATTTAAATCCATTTTTATGCAGGAAGCTGAACCACAAAATAAACTCCTTTTCATTGAGGAAAGATAAAATTTAAGTGCAGAAATTAGTAAAAATAAAATAAAATATAGACTTATCGATGAAACAAATGCTATATAATTGCAAAATCCCCCAGGAAAACCCTTGCCACACGATTAAAAATGAAAAGAACTGAAATTCAAATAAATAGCTCAAGAATTAAAAGAGAACATAACAAATAAAGAAGAGAGCAGAATTATTGTTTCATATTATGAAAATGCTATATGATTACACCGATGTGGTAAAATATCCAAGATATCTGCTGAATAAAATGAGTAAATGAGAGAGTAAATGCAAAATGGTGATCCTTTTCAGGTTCAGACATAAATCCAGACTAGTTATGTAAATATATTAAACATCTGGAAGAAAAATACATCCAATGCACGAAAAGATCGAGTATTTGGAAACCTGTTAAAATTGTGCTTTAGCTGTACTTATAATAATCCAATCATTTTAGCAAAAGAATTTATTCATTTATTTTTTTGATGAAAATTTAACTTAAAAGTAGCAATATCAACACCACATTTTTTATTAAGTTTATTGGTACAATTTAGATATTCATAGCTATCACATTCATCATAGGGAATCCGTTCCTGTACAAAATATGTCTTGATTCCTCCTTTTGCCTGTTCCCCTCCTCTCCCTTCAACCACTCTTCCTCTCTTTATTTATAAAGCTTTGTTTCCACTTTATCCTTCTTTTCTCATTTTTTTCATTTCTCTTCCTTTGTTTCTCTCTTCATCCTTCCTAATTTCCCTTTCTTTTTGAAAATTTTCTTCCTATTTCACAATTTCTATTATATGTTTCAGTTCTTACTTATACTTTCAGTTTCTCACTCCAGAGAGACAATATCTGATTTATTTCACTTTAGAGTATGGTTTCCAGCTTCATCCATTTAGCTACAAATGTCCAAATTTATCCTTCTTTATGGCTAAGTAGCATTCTTTGTATAAAAATTTTTTTTTATCTAACCCAAAATAACTTAAATGAACAATGCATTGAATCTAATGAACAATAACATGGTCTCTCATTTCTAGAGTGTTATGCAGCACTGGAAATAGCAAATGACATTACCCAGATTTCTCATCAAAAGTGACCCTGCAACTAAGACACAAGACAGAAAACCCTTGAAGAAGAGCTCCCCTATGTCCTTACGGAGAGAGACTCTCTCTCCAAGTTATAGTCTCCTCCTCGCCCACCTTCCTGTCCTCTATGCCAGAAGTTCCCTTTAGTGAGCTTATTGTTCTCCCTTTTTATACTGTACTGTATTTTGTTTCATATTTTTGTGGTTAAAAATACATATGGTTCAGACTGGATTAATTGTATTTACATTGAACCTTATGGGACGTTTTGATTCAGTTCCTGATATTCAGTTGATGACCAGAACCATGGATGCATTGAGTTCATGTACTGAGGTACCACTGTGCTATACTTTTTACCTCTACATACATAGCTACAGTAAAGGTTAGTAAAGTAGGCCTAGTAAGACATTAGAAAGCATAACTACTCATTAAGTAGAATAATTATAACAATACATTATAATAAATTCAGTCAATGTTGTCTCTCTTCTACACCAGCAACATTGTACTGTATTTGCTCATCATTCTTTTTCTGACATTCTGAGATGGAATAATGCTCATGTGATGACAAGAGGACATGTGTGATGTAGCCATTGTGACATAGCATTAGGCTGGTAGTGATCTTGCTAAATCACCAGTATTGCAGTAACATGAGAGTAAATCTGAGAATTGAGATGATGACTAAGTGATGAATACAAGGGTTCTTCATACAACATGGATTTTCTGGATAAAAACATGTCTCACATCTCAGGGGGGATGGAGCAGAACATAGTGGAATAATAGAGAACAACCACAGATTTCATCATTCAATTGTATACAATTTTAAAATTATGAAATTCATTTTTATTTCTAGAATTTGACATTAATATTTTGAGAATGTGTTTAAGAGACTGAAAACACAGAAAATAAAATGTCACACAAAGGGAAACTACTGTATTAACTATACAAAATTCTGGGTGAGAGACAGGATGATAGGGCATGTTATAAAATCCCAGGACACTTGTGCAGAACAGTTACCAATGCCCTGTACATGGACTTCTTGTGAGAACCTGCAATGTGTAGAGTGAATAAAAAGAAACCGCTGCCACCGAAAGCTCACTGTCTTTGATTTTCTCCTGACAGCCCACCCAGTATCTCAGGGTGTACTTTTATTTTTATTTTATTTTGATTGTTAGATTTTCCTTTTTTTTTGCTTAGCCCAAACTCTCTCTGCCAAACCAGTTTTTTACTTACACTTATCTTTTATTTTTCCTACCTCTTTACTATTTCCTACCACAAAAAATTGTGAAACTTTTCCATCATTTTTGCTAGCTTCATTCAGTTCCTTATTAGAGATGGAAAGAACCAAAAACCCACTTCTACAAGGAGACTCCAGCACCCCAAAACCCAGTCATACATTTCACTTAGCCAACCAGGAGACAAGATCAGGCCCTTTTGGCACAAGTTTTTTTGTTTCTTTCTCTAATGATGCAAAAGCTTTTTGTCCCTTTGCTCTTTCCCTGTCTCTCCCCTGTGTAGGGAATTCAGGGGACTCTTCTCATAATGCACTGTTTGCTGCTTTTACCACCAGATGGGAAGAGGGAGGGGAATTTATAGCCTAAATTTACCTCCCCTCTACTTTCTATTTCTGGCTTGTGCTCACTCTATGTATTCAGAATACCCTCCTTTTGTCATATTTGTTCACCCTATTTTGCTACCCTTTTTGGAAATTGGCCTTGTCTCTGCCTACCCCAGTACGGTCTTTTCCTTCTTGCTGTATGGTTTTGACCAGGATACCATGTTGCCTTGTCATGTGGCTAGGTGCCCTCTTGTCTTTTCACCTGGATAGATGCCATTTTGGGGTAACTGCCATAATTGTTTATCTTTTATTTCATTTTTCTTTTACCAAGTAGCCTTATGATCACGGGAAATATCACCCTTTTACACAGGAGCTAATCCTCTGCTTTTAGAGAACATGTGGGATTCCTCTTTTTTTTTCTTTTTCAATTATTTTAATAGACACTGTGCCTTCCTTCATGGGAAAAGGTAAATTTATCCATGTTAAAACCCCTGCAGCTTCTGCCCACAGCAGCCATTGGCAATTTGCAGCCAATCTTGCTCCAGCTGACTCAACTCCCTATGGGTCTTAAAGCCTGCCTATTGGTTTGAGGCTAGATCCTGTCCTTATTTCTGTAACAAAATTCAAGTAATTTAAAACTTATGCCCGATAGTCTGAGCAGAACAAATGCACAGCACTTCAAAAATTTAACTAAAGTCACTATGATACAAAAGCAGAGCCATTATTGTTCTTAGTAGTTTTAAAGGTTTTTTTTTTT
>NW_004955503.1:4233963-4259716 GCF_000276665.1 Chinchilla lanigera
TCTCTACTGCTTTAAACAATGTTCTAAAGGTGTTTCTACTGCGATAAATGCTAAAGATACTCTCCCCAAGTGGCTCCATCCTGCTCAAGTAGAGCCATCAGGTTGCTCAAGCATGGCTAAGGAAACCCCAGTATGGAGGGATTTCACTCTGTCCTCATGGGAGTTTCAAAGGACTGAGTAGGGTCATCAAGTAGCCCAACTCCGTGCCCATAAGGAGTTGACAAAAAGCCCTCAACAGGGTTTTATTCTGTGCTTCTAGGAAAGATGCTGGCATTATCCTAGCTTTGGGCAGAGACATCTTTCTAGTGAATACTTTAGTGTCATAAAGCATGCTCTGTAGGCTCAAATCCGGTATCCACCTTCTGTATAGGATGGTAACTTAAGGAGTCAAGACATAATTAATTGTCTCCCTCTATATGTAGGCCCCAACATAAGCCATAGGAAACCTCTTAAACTTTGCCACACAAATTCTACTGACTTCTCCACTAAGAGATATCCCGTTTGTGTTGGTCACTTGCTCTACCTCAGATGGAAGACAAAGAATTCTACAAGGGGCTAGGAACTATGCAGATAAGCAATATGATTTAATAAGGGAAGAAAATCTTGGAGATGCTAGTTTCCATCCAGCAGAATCAACTTGGGACTGTAATACTAGTGATGGAATAAAGCTGGTGTCTGATATACTAGCTGGTCTTACAATGAGAATGAAAAGCTGCTAATTATGATAAAGTGAATGTGGTCATGCAGGGCACAGGGGAAGATCCAGCTGTCTCCTACAATCAATTAGTAGAAGTCTTTGTAAACACACTAGAATAGATCCATCTTACAGGGAGAGAGAAGCACTAGTGGGATATTGTTTCATTTCTCAATCAGGACCAGATATTCAGAGCAAACTAGAAAAACTTCAGATGGTCCAAGAAACACCTATAGCCCAATTTCTGTACATGGCCTATTCTGTGTTCAACAATCAGGACCCAGAGGAGGGACAAAGAGAAAGAGTAAAGTTATAGCTATTGCAATTGGTAATGCTTTAAACTCACCCAGGTTGTTTAAGACAAACCCCAGAGAAAAATGAAGAAAGAGTTCCTGTTTCAAGTGTAAGAAATTTGGGCACTGGGCATGAGACTGCACCAAGTCACCAGCTAAAACTGCTCCAAATGTAAAGCCGCCAATGTGCCTAACTCTAGCCCTGGAGGGTTGATCACGCCTTCTCCAAAAGTGGGGCTGAGCCTGCTAAAACCCCCATTTCCTGCTCCAGTGAATGAAGAGGCCCAGAAAAACCTGCTATTCCCCTCTCCATGGACATTTCCAGCTCCTATGAAGAATCCTGGGTATTGCCAGATGTTGTGGAGAAGCCAATTCAATTACTTAATTAGGTTTTGACTTACTTCTCCGGAAAACCCTCGTCTAATTCTATAGCCATATTTGGGGTCAAGAGGATCCCTAGTTGGAAATTTTTTATTCCTCCTCTGATGTTTCACTTGAAGGGCAAATGTATAAGCATGATGTATAAATGATGGTTCACTTTGAAGGGCAAATGTATAAGCATGAGTTACTAATTATCCCATATTGTTATTTGTACTCCCTTGCTCAGAAGAGACTTACCAGGAAAATTGGGGTCAATTCTCAAATTTCTGCTAAGGCCAAAATATATCTTATCTATTGGGACTATATATATGTATATATATATGACTCTTTGACCAAATTAACCATTAGGTGGATCCTGCGGCATGGTATAATGGAATTCATGTTCCTATACCTGGAGAATGACAACTTTCTAGGAACCATGTACAGTCTATCTATGATCTTATGCCTCCTGGCAATATGCACTTTTTTCGGATCTACTACATATTCTTGGATTAACGTCAAAACCTTCATATGAGGCTATACAAGACTCTGAGTCTATACCCTTATGATGGGCAAAACTGAGTGAAATACCTGTAGGAAAATAAAGCATGCCTTTACTCAGACCCCAACACTGGGAAGACTCAACTTAATAAAATCCTTCTTACTCAGTGTCAGAAAAGAGAGGAATTGTTTTAGGAGTCTAAACCAAAAACCTAAAAATGGAAGCCCACAAAATGGGATACTTTTGAAAACATTTAGATAGACTTACTGCTGGAAAACCACCTTGCCTGAGAGCAGTTGGAGCTCCCGCTATGCAAACAGAGGAAGCTTCAAACATATCTTTAGGACAGAAACTGGAAGTCCTGACAACATATCAGATCAAAGCTACTTGGGAGATTAAACTGTTACTTGGGGTTAATAGGGGAACACTTTACCAAGTGTCTCAGTTAGTTAATATTCTCATTGCGGAGACCAAATATCTAATACCAAAGATAAGGGAAGAAGGATTTATTTGGCTCATAGTTTATAGAGGTTTCAGTCTAAAGTTGGCTTGCTCCGGACAGGGTGCCATGGCACAGGTACATTGCAGATCAGAAACAGAAAGCAGGCAAGATGGGAGCCATTTAGATCTCATTCTGTAAATTACATTTTATGCAGACTACCTGCCCTAGGGTGAGTGTACCATTCACACCCTTGATCTTAGCCGTAACTATACCAAACCAATCAGTGGCTGGATTTAGTAATCACAAACACTTGATCCCAGTACCACACACTCTAGATTCAGCCACCACTGAAAAACCACAGCTATGACTCCATGAGGCTTTGAGGGGACATCTAGATATGAACATTAATATTCTGACCCTGAATTCCCAAAGAGTCATACAAATCCTATTATGCAAAAGACATCTAGTCCATCTGTAAAAGTAGCCAAAGTCCTAACAGCATTTCTAAAAAGTCCAGGTCTCAGGTCTCCCCTAAGATTTAAGGAAAACTGTTGGCTGTAAGTCCCTGTAAAAATAAAAAGAAAGTTAAACACTTCCAATATTCAATTGAGAAGATAGACATTTCTGCTCCAAAAAGTACAAATAAGGGGATATGAAGGAATGAGATCAAAGCAAATCCAGATTCCCTCAGGGCAAAAATTAAATCCTGTAGTTCCATGTCCAGCATCTGACACAGTCTGTGGCAAGATGTGAACTCTAAAGGGCTTGGGTGGCTCTGGCTGTATAGTACTTCTGGTGCTTGTAGTTCCCATGGCTTCTTTCTTGAACTGACTCAACTTCCTCCTGGCAATTTACCTCAGATGATACACATTCCTGGCTTCTTCAAAATGCTTGGGTCCCAATTGTACCTTTGGCTTCACACTCATAGCTTCCCAGACTCCCCTCGCAGGAGCACATTGCTGGCCTCCCAGGACTTCTTCTAAAATATGGTGGAAGCCTTCACCCCAAAATTCTTGCATTCCACATGCACCTAAATCTAGCCACATATGGACCATATGAGGGTCCACCAACAGCTGGAGCAGTATCCAAGCTTTCTTCTCTTTTGGTTGTAAGTTTTAAGTACCAGCATTGCTGAGTACTCTGAATCAAATCCCGAGGAAGAACTTCTCTAGGCCACCACCATCCTGGAATGTGGTAAACTGGGGCTTTTTCCTTAAAGCAGTCTTTAACTTTTCCACCTCCGAGGCTCCAAAGGTTGGAGTCCTGCTGGTTCTTGTGATGTCTTTAGGCTATCTTTTCTGTTGTCTTCTTCTGATATACTTGGTTTTTTCATGCTAGTCTTTTCAGCAACCAATTTCTCCTCTCTTCTGTCTTTGCAGGCCACAACTTTACAGGAATTTTCTTTCTGGCCAATGTCACAACATTTTGAATCATTCTTCTGGGCTCTTAGCTCCTGTTTTCAACATAAATCTGGATAAAAGTCCCCAACAGTAGCAATGCCACCACCTCAATATTAGACTGTCTTGATATTTCTTCTGCAAGATTAATTAGTCTGCTACACTTAACCTCAGTCTCAAGCAAAGTATCTTAGCATGAACAAAATGCCAAAAACTTTCTGCCAATGTATAACACGAAGATTCTGGAGTCCAACAACCAGTACAGTCTCCCTTCCTGACAGAAACCTCTTTAACCTGGTCTTTAGAGCAGCATTACTACCAGCATTCTGGTCATTCTGAAGTTTAACCAAAATCTCCCACTAAGTACAGCTTAATGAGTTCCAGGGCTGCTATTTCAACTGGCGTCTCTGACCCTTTCCAAACTCTTCCCACAAGCTAGTTCCAAAGGCTCCTAAACCACATTGTCAGGTATGGCCACAGAAATTGGATTTCTTAGTACTAAATTATGTCTTTGTTATTTTTATTGTTGCTAAGATAAAATACCTGACACCCAAAGTTAAAGAAAAAAAGATTTATTTGGTCCAAAATTTTTAGAGGTTTCAGTCCATAGTCTGCTGGTTCCAAAGGAATGTGGCATGGTAGAGGAATATTGCAGAGAATAAATAATCCATGGCAAGCTGGGAAGGTAAGAGTAGATTTTCCTTCTTTCTGTTTCTTATATTTTATGCAGGCTACCCCTTTAGGGCAGGTGTAACATTCACAACCTTAATCCTACTCCAAACTATGCCAAATGAATCATCTGACTGATTTAGTAATCATATACCTTTGATGCAAGCACCAACCACTATAGATACAACCACCTCTGAAAAGCCCACTCCTATGACAGCATGAGGCTTTGCGGGGACATTCAGACATAAGCCATAACACCAAGCATCAGGCCATATTCTTAGAAATCCCTGAGGTTATTATAAATCCTCCATTATTCTAACTCCTGCCTCTTTGATGCCTACATGCACAAAAGTAAAGTCATTCTTATGAACAAGTAATCTCCCACATGTATACAAGCAGGCAGGACATCAGTAATTTGCCCCTTCAAGACCCAGAGGAGGTATAGCTCACTAATGGAAGTTGCTTTGTTCAGGAATGACATCAAAATGCAAGTTATGCAGCTGTCAGTTCACAACAAGTCATTGAAGCTAAACTTTTTCTCCAGGAATATCTGCTCAAAAGGCAGAGTTGGTAGCTTTAAACTTTTTCCCCAGAAATATCTGCTCAAAAGGCAGAGTTGGTAGCTTTATTTGGGCTTTGATATTAGGAAAAGACAAAAAGTTAAATACACAAACTCCAAATATGCCTTTCTGATGATACATAAATACCATGCAGCAATTTGGAAAGAAAGGGCCTTATTAACTAATAAGCAATTATGTATAAAGTGCAAATAGGAAATTCTACAGCTCCTTGAGGCATCCCATATTCCTTATCAGGTCGAATCATAGACTGTAAAGGGCATCAAGGAGACATGCTTGAAATCTCCTTGCAAATCAAAAGGCTGATAGAGACACAAAAAGTCCAGCGTTAAGAGCCCTTTCAGACTTTAGCATTATTCCCAGTTCCCAAGGAGTCATTAAAAGCAGTCTATACTTCCCAGAAAAATAAATGGGTCTTAGGACCAGGTGTAATTAAAAAGGGACTGTAATGGTATCTAGAAAATAAACTGGTGCTTCATCAAGGAACACAGCAGAAGGTTATAAAAATATCTCATGGTTCTTCCCATATGGGAAGGTGCTAGATGAGAATTTTTTATTCATGTTTTAACAAGACTATGACCAGTGGCAACCACCTAACACACCTTCAGAGCTTGCACACTGTGCCCACAATAACTCAGCTGAGCCCAAACCATCCGCTTTATGATAACCTGTACAGGGGAGAGGGTCATACCCTGGGAAGGACTGGTAATTGGACTTTACCCACATGCCACCATGTTTAGGATTTAAATAGATGTTGGTCCTGATGGACAACTTTACAGGCTGGATTGAAACCTTTTTTACCTATTTAGAAAAGGCTATGGACAAAGTCAAGGTGCTGCCTAAAGAAATCATCCCCAGATTGGAACTACCCAAGTCCCTCCAGGGTGACAATAAGCCCTCATTTACATCTCAAATAACTCACAGAGTGGCCAGGGCCTTAAGAATATAGTTCCACCTCCATTCCATAGTCTTTTGAAAAGGTAGAGAGAGCCAACCATAGCCTAATGTGAGTTTTGACAAAATTTTTCCAAGAGATATCTGAGTCCTGGCTCCAATTACTGCCAATAACACTCATGAAGGTTCCTAGCATGCCTAAAGCTGGGCTAAATTTGAGCTCATTTGAGATATCATAGGGGAGGACATTTCTATCCTCTGATATAGTAGACTCAGAGACTATGGCGTATTAATCTGGGCCAAGTACAACAGGTTGTTCAAATGTATGATAATGGAGTCTTTTCAGCTCCTTGTCCTTGGTGATTACCTAGTGTCTTTCCTGGAAATCAGGTGCTCATAAAATCTTGGAGAGAAGAGACTCCCACATATCAAGAAAAGCCAAAATGGAAGAATGTCCTTTTAAGTAAACTTTGCCACACCCACTGCAATAAAGATGCCAGATACAGATATTGGCTTCATTTTTCTAGAATAAACCCAGTTCTACCTGAACTGCCTGAAGAAAAAGACCACCGAAAAGAAAAAAACAATTCCTCTTCACCTCTAGAAGACTTTCTCTCATCAAACATGCAGTTCAATGCTAATTAAATCTTTTCTTATTGTCTTCTGAGAAGGTTGGTTTTTCTTTAATCCAGTCACTGAGCCACAACTCCTCAAAGTAGATGGAGAGCACATAATCCCGAGTAGGTAGGGTCTAGAACCCCTTCCAGCTTGAAGAAGCTAGAGAAGACAGAGACCTCTACTCCCTCAAGACCCCATAAAATTTATGGGGATTTGTGTCTTTCTGGGAAAAATGATACAGGAATGTAGGGCATGGTAAAGCTCACTGGGGTGTAAGCATGACCAATTAATTAAAAAATCTTACAACACATGTGCAGAACAGTTCCCAAAACTGTATATATGGACTTCTCATGAGAAACCATGATGTTTGAAATAAATAGAAAAGGAGACAGATGCCATTGAAAGCTTGTTGTCACAGCTTTCCTCATGATAGCCCTCCCTGTGTCACAGGGTGTACATTTATATTATTTTATTTTATTTTGGTTTTTATTTTTACTCTTTGGCTTGCCCCACCTCACTCTGTAGAGCCAGTTTCTCTCTTATACTTCACTTTTAATCTTTTCTATCTCTTTAATTTTTCCTATCTCAAATAATTATGAAACTTTGCCATCGTTTTTTTTTTTTTTTTTGCTTGTTTCATTGAATCTGTTTTATGAGCAGGAAAGAATCTAGAAACCACTTCCATAAGGAGACTCCAGCTCCCTAAAGTCTGGTAACAGATGTAGAGCTCAAAATTATCCCCATGTTTTAGTAACTCCTTGGTGAATTTAAAATCAATCATATATATGAGATCAATGAGTCCTTTATGAAAAACATGCAGCGATTTCTAACTTTTAAAACATCCTGAATCAAAGAAGTTGCTTTTTAAAATTACCTGCTATGATAAACAATGTTTCACTTAATGGAAAATTTTTAATATTTATCAAAAGAAATTGGACAATGTGATTCTTCCTGTTAGGTAGGCTCTATTCCATAAGACCCTCAAGTAAAGAATTTTTGGACTTTTAATACAGTAATGATAAAATTAAATGGGAGTTATTTTGCTAAATTTAATGTAATCTTGACTGTTCTGTGTTACATTTTTCTTTTATAGTTTTGTTCTTTATATGAGATTTATTTAAAATAATTTATATCAGTTAGAGATGCAGAAGAACCTATGCTCTGAGGTTCTGGTATTTTTCATGAGATCTTCTAAGTGTATTCTAGACACTACCAAAATTCATTTCACATTATCAAAAAATAAAAGATTGTCACACCCTTCTACTATATTTTGAGAAATGTCTGTAAATAATTGTGATGCAACTTGGTGAACCTGGCAGAGACTGTAGCTCTTGCATGTGAGAAGCAAACATGCATCCAATGGTCAAAGAACAACAGCTACATTTATTGAAGATAAAGGGAAAATGGGTGCAAGGAAGGTCTGTGCCAACAGAAACAAAAGACAGCGGGACAGAAAATGGGTCGGTATGACAGGAAAATAAAAAGAAGAGAAGCAACCAAATAAATCAGTTTTTTGTATTTTTCAATGGTGTACACCCTAGTCACTGTGTCTCTGCATAAGATTGACAATAATGATTGACAGGGTGCTGAATCATGTCAGAGGTACCATAACATGCATATGTGTCCCAGAATTCGCACTGATTAAATTAAATACTTGAGATTCAGTCCATATTTATGAACTTTTAGTAATGTTTATGTGGGGACAGTTATTAAAGTTCAGGTCATGAGATCTAACATGACTGTGCTCTGGCTTAGGGATTTCCAGTGTGTTTTTTATTTTTATTTCTGTTTTCTTTTGAACAATAGAGGAAGGATTGGACTTTGGGTGTTGCCTAAATTCAGGCTGATGAAGGGGAAATGGTCATCTTGCCCCAAATATGCACTACTTGAGACCAAACAATTCCCCTGCATGTACTATGAGTTCTTTAAAGAATTGTGTGAAACAAGTGTCATGATTTTATTTTTGACATACTTAGGGAAATTTGTCTGTATCACTATAACTTTCTCAACTACTCCACTACATGTAAAACAAAATTTTCTGCCTTGTACTTAGATAATTTGTGGACCCAGGAGAAAACCAACTCACAAGCCAACACAGTCCTGTTTCAAAAAAAGAAAATAATAAATCTAATAATGCTTTTCCTCTGATTTTTTTAGAATTTCTGTTTGCAACTTGACTTGTGACCATTGCAGAAAGTGAATTGTTAGCAGTGTTCATCTTATAGGTTGAGTCTCTAATAAACTGAGAAACTATCAAGGAGGGATAAAGAAGGGGTAGTTACTTTGCTCTTTTGAAAAATTCTGCTTTACAATAATGGAAGGCTACAAGACCGAAAATGAGCCAGTTACTCAAAAGTTAGTGACATTAGTGAATACTTAGTAGTAAGTGAAGAAGAGTCAAGCTACTTTTTGCTTTGGGTGGTCTCTTGCTGAGTTGGAATTCTGACTCAAACAGAAGCCAAAGAATAAAAAATCTTTACTGTGCACCCAGAACTTTTTGTTCATTCCACCAATTTATGCTGCAATTAAATTTGGAGCAACATAACTACAAATATCATGACCAGTTTTTTTTTCTCATTAAAACAGTGCCATCCTCACAGGTAAAGGTAAGCTATTTATATACTTATGTGTATCTGTATTTTTTAATTCAGAAGCTAGCTCATCAATAATGCATGCTATCTATTTTCTTTATCAGTAGATTGTAAGATAAAGGTATGCTTTGTTATAGACTACTAAGAATGTGATCTGTGGAGAAACAGAATAATTCACCCCAAGTATGTCTCAATAAGGTAAGATAAATTGGGTTGCTTGCTTTTTAGTATTCATAAGAATAGTTCCTCTGAGCTTCATAACTTATTTTGCTTTAAATAATTATGATAATTTATGATGGCTTCTGTGGAAGATTTATTATTGAAGTTTGACTGTCTAGGTTACTTTCTAGGATGATTAAAATTATGATGTTGCCCAGTTGTTGTTGGACTCTGTGTGATACAAAAATCTGTAAAATGCCATTTGCTAACCCAGATGAAATTATTTTAATAGGAGCACATGCCTTTTCATAATAGTATGTAATTCAGTTTATTAGCCTATCCTTAATAAGTAGTTGTAATGTTAGTGAAAAATATATTTTTATAGCTGAGAAAAGAGAACAGGGACGGAAGGCTCCTAAGTGCTGAAAGGAATTTTCAAGAGTGCAGTAAAAAAATAGGGTAAGGTTACATTTTGGGAATATGTCTAAGAAAAAATCTGTTTGTCTTTTCTACTGCTGTCACATCATTGCTTTTGACCTCCAAATTGTGTGTGTGTGTGTGTATGTGTTTGCCACAGCAGCCAAGTCTCCCACACTTGCTTGGTATCATACACTTTAACTCATTTCTGATATTCTCTAACTGAACAGTGCTACATCCAACAGATGAAGGTCTCAATCTCACAAAATTCTCCCACTCAAAATTCAATAGCTAGACCGGATGTGGAGATGTTCCCTTGTATTCTGTCATTTGCAAGAGTGGTTCAGAGTGATAGAGTCAGAGGCCACTACAGGAACCGGACATGGGCAGAATCCAGGATCTTTACCTGGTTGCTTATTAGAAGGATGATTTATCTTTCCCTCTGAGACAGTCAGGGTCATCGAAGCTGTTTTTCTCTGAAAAAAAAAAAAAAAAAAAAAACCAAAAAAATTGTGACTCTTCACTTAAGCCTTCCAATACCCAATAAGTAATGAAAAGAACAAATCTTGGCCTGCATTGCATATCCTTTCTTACCTTAGAAGTTTGGGTCAAATCCTTCTCATTTCTCCATACAGGCATGTTGGTCATTTAGGGAGTGTGTAGTAGTCTAGTCTATCTTATCACTTTTCTAGACTAAGAACAACTACTCTCAGAAATCTTCATTACTTTAAATTTATGTCCATTTGCATTCTAACATGGCATCACAAAACTGGAATTATGTCTTAAGTCACAAAGACTTCTATGAGAACAGTGTTGTCACTCAAGTCACACATATTCAGTCTGAGTTCAGACTGAGATACCCTGACCCTGCACCATTTCAGCTAATTCTTAAGGAGTAGTGTCCTGCTTTCCAGGGTGGGCCAATCTAGTCCAGTTCATCATTGTGTGCCTACTCCCACTCCTCAATGTGCTGTGCTTTCTGACTTGTTTCTCATTCTTTTTTTTTTTTTTTTCTTGTTAAAGGGCTGCCTAGTCATTGTCAGCTCTCAAGTTAAAGTCCTTTTGTCTTACTCTTAACTGAAGCATTTTCCTGCAAACTTGTGCTTTAGTGTTAATTTCCCTTTCTACTTAAGTGTGGACTCACAGTAGCCAGTGGCAACTATTCTCAGAAAAGCACTTTACTTTCTCTTAGATGTTTATTATAAAAGGATACAACCCAGGAACAGAAACGTGGAAAACATACAGGGCAAGGTATGTGGAAGATGGCATAGTACTTCCCTACCCTCTCTGCATAGGCCATTCTTTCATCACCTGCATATTTTTACCAACCAAGAAGCCTTTTGGAACCTGCCTGCATGACTTTTATGAAACCCTCATTGCTTAGGCATCATTACATAATCATTGGCAATTAGCGGTCACTCAACATTTAGCTCCTCTCCCCTTCCTAAAGCTGGGGTCTTTAAGGATGTCCCACCTTGGGTGTGGGCAGCAGCACTCAAAGCACTGGCAGCCTGGAAGTGACAGAACGATGAAAGACTTGTTGTTTGATGCTTCTTGCCTTCTCTGTTTCACCTGTGTGATACCCTTCTGCTATGCCACTCTGCCTTAGAGTCAGTCAGCTATGGCCTGAGGCCTCTGTAAACTATGAACTAAATACATCTTTCCTTTCTGAGCTTGTAGGTGTCAGGTATTTTGTCTAAGAAGCAAGAAAAGTCCCTAGTACATCAGTGATGCTGAAGGTCCATTCATAAACTAGTATAGTAGTTGCAGATAACCTACATTCATATTTTCTTATACTTTACCTCCAAGCTATGTCTAATATATAGTGTAATTTAAACATTTGTTTCATTATATTGAATATACACAGAGAAAAGTGTCTTTGTATGTTTAGTGCAGACACATCCATCTAAGCCCTAACTACTTTTCCCAACTGTGGTTGGTTGAATTCATGAATGAAGATCAAGTAGAGGTGGAAGTCCACCTGTATTTCCTATTATATCACAATGCGGGGATCCACGTTTGATGAGTAAATAGAGTCCTGTTCACTTATTCCTTATGTAAGCAGCATGGAAAATACCATGTTAAATGATTTTTCCCACTTTGGAGACAAATGACTTTTTCAAACTTCATACCTGTGGCACAAACGAACATCTCCTCAGCCATCAGCATCTACATCTACATCTCCTCAGCCAATATAAATGGAAACAGTACAGAAATGTTGGCATGGGGCCATCAAAGTCCAGTTTTATTTCCACAGGCAAAGGAAGGAGGAGGTAACTAGCTAAGAATGACACAGGCCTAGACGTGTGAAGTATCTCATTCTATTTCCTCCTAGGACTGTTCCTTGCTGTAAAAGACTAAAACACACATTTTCTTGTTAACATGGTGATTTGGGTGATGCCTCACCCAAACATCAAAGCTAGCTTTGAATAGACATGTTTTTCCTGAAAAACATTATATAACATAAATGGCCTCCTTTGATCTGATCAGCAGTGAGCAAACAAAATGAACCTGTGAACTTAAATGGCCAATAACAATTACATTTCTCTTTCTCACTGATATGGAAAAAATAATTCCCAACCTCAGTGTCAGATATGTCAGGTTTGTGGTCTCACATCATAGCAGAACTAAGTCACAAAGGAGAAGTTAATGTGAATTTTATCAGAAATAAGGGGAAGAACAGCTCTTGAATTTCCAAGAAGGGTTCCACGTATTTAAGCCATTGAGGTTCTTTGTCAGGAGTAAATTATACAACAAACTCACAATGTAGCTACAATGTGGGTTCAAGCTAAAATCATCCAATAATATGACAAGTATAGCTGTTTAGCTAATACTGATCCAATGGGGAAATGAGTCACATAGCAAGGATATATAAAGAACAAAGGTGTTTTCAAGAAGGGATAAGTCCAGATATTTTGGACACCATCTATGGGTTGGATGCATAGCTAGTCCCACTGGATCAGGTAGTCTTCATTACTACAATACAAGCTCAAGTTGCTGTTTATCTCTATGGAGATAAATGCATCCTGGCAACTGCATTTCTGTCCCGGGGCGTGGCTTTGTTTAGATTTGCCTCCATCCACATTCTCCTTGTGCCTCACTTTTTGTGCTGTCTTCCTTGAGGAACTAAACCCTCTCTGACTTCATGCTAATTCCTATCTAACTTAGCTGCTTATAATATTTCCTCCTCTAAAGAGATATTCACAAATCGGGTTAGGGAACAATAAATAAAGTTTGAATCTAGCTGCTTCAAATTGAGAATGGTCGTTGTAGGGAAGATGGCAATCAGAAAAATTCTCCAGAGTGGTAAACAAAAGTCCTTGGATAAAGTCATGCTGGATTCTAGCAGTTGTAGACACTCTTCAGAAGGCCTATCTGGTAGACCCTTCCATAAGGAGTCCAGCATATTTATCAGTCCCATCTACATGGTGATTTGGAGTTTCATAAGTTCCCAGAAAGAATAAACACATTTTATCAAAATATTAAGCATGTATGGCCCAGACATAAGTATCCAAATGGAAGGACAGGGAAGGGGAAGGAACCATATACAGACCCTGTTCTTCAGGGATTTGAGAATGGATTGAAACCAAAGAAATACTAGACTTATCTACTCATGGAGGTTATCTACAAGTTTAACAATTTTTTAAGATATTTTTCTACCTGAAGTGAATCAATTATCCAAAGAAACAAGGTTCATAAATTAATGTACAAGTTTCTCTAGTTTTAGCTGTAAGAAATTCAGGAACTCTGTGATTTTGGAAGACAATTTTAGCTTAAGAAATTTAAGGATACTTGCTGAGCTTCTACAGCTGTCATTGTAGATGTTTTTTGCCTCATTGAACCACAATAGTTATAAGCTACAGGTATCATATCTACCAGCAGGGGCCCAGTGTAGTAATTGGAGCCCTCCACTTCATATCTAGGCTATATATATATACTTTTGGATGTTAAAATGACAAAGTAAATGTGACACTTGTGTTTTTAAAATTAGCCTCTCAGTATCTATCTATATATCTGTAGAGTTTGTGTCTAGATGTCCTCCCAAAACCTTGTGAAGTTATGGGGTGGTGAATTTTTCAGAAGTGGCTGAATCTAGAGTTTGTGATTGAGTCACAGTCCAATGCTGGGATTGAGGTTGTAAGTGTTACACCCACCCTACGACGGGTAGCTTGCATACAATATAAGGGACAGAAAGAGGCTTGTCTCTTCTCTCTCTCCCTTGTTACTTTGCTATATTCTGCCCACCAGGAATTGTTTTCCTCTGCCAAGCCACCCTGCTTTGGGGCAGCTGATGATGGACTGAAACCTCTACAAACTGTGAGCTAAATAAACCTTTCTTTTCCTTTAATTTTGAGCATTGGATATTTGTCTCAGCAGGGAAAGAAAAGTACTTAAGGAAATATCTATATCTCTATATCTATATAGACAGTCATATAGATATAGAGATACAGATATAGGTATATAACAACTTCAGTTTTCTCAGGGTTTACTTTTGGTGCCATACACAGTGTCTTTTAGCTTTCCTATTAGTGTCACCTGTCAAGTCACAGTTTTGCTTAACCATGTGACTTTCCATGTAAGCATGGGAGAACTTTGTCTCTTTTGTCAACAACCTTTTAAACAAAATATACTCTGGTTGACTTCTGTCCTCTTGGTCCAACAGTCTCTCTGTTCAGCAGGTTGACTGACTTACCAGAGTTGTAGAATCCTATAGAGAGGACACCTCATGACCTGGGTCCTTGTTGAGCTTGAAATTTCAGGGTCAAAAGATTGACTGTCCTCTTAACTCATTTGTCTTTTAGCTTTGGACTCTAAGCCTCAGTTGTTAAATGCCCAAGTGATCAGTTACACAAGTTTTGAACTGTAACCAGCATGTGTAACTACCATAACCTTATCTGTATGTAAAGCACCTTCAAATACAAAGTATATGTAAATAACTTAAGTTTTAACCAGTTACAGTTGTCTTAGAAGTCCAACTCCTGCTTACTTAATATACCATAAGTGAATTATTGATAATGTCTTATAAGTTCACGTTTTAATACTATTTGTTTTAGTTTGGGGGATATTGCAAGGTGAACAATGTAATACAGGAAACATATTTTGTAAGATTACTTTTAATAGTCACCCAAAGAATCATACAAGAGACTGCAGGAAATCTGTTCACACACTAAAGAATAAGGAATCCAGCTGAGGGCCTGGATCCCACCATAATGTCCTGCATGAGTTCAACTGAAGATTGAGAGCCCATAACAATATCTCATGCAAGCCGGTTGTATTAATCTGCACTGGGAAGGTCCAAAGGTCAGTGGTGGAATCTAGAAAGTTTGTGCCCTCAGAATGAAGGGTCTGTACTAGCAGCCTGAGTGATCTACACTAGAGCCAGGAAGTGATGCTGAAAATAAGAACCAAATTTCCCCTGAAAAGTGTCACAGCCACTCTCAGCAACAGTGAGGTCCTGAGCTCTGATGATGATGAAGACCGCTGAGTTCCCATGAAGAAAGCCAATGCAGCAGGCTTCCCCAGAAACTAGGAAGCGATGTTCAAACTGAGGACCAGAGCTCCCCCAGTGTGAACTGAAGCTAGTCTCAGTGCCAACGAGGTCCTGAGCTTCTTGGATGACAAAAACAGCTGAGTTCATCAGGAAAGCCTCCATGACAACCTCCTCCAGAAGAACCAACAGCTCCTTATAATTTCTACCAGCTCCCAACAACCTACTTCTCCAATTCTGCCTCTTATGCTGCTGGCAACAATCCTCAGGTGGGCCTCACACATACAGAACCACACTGGTTAAGTTCACCTGGGTGTTACAACTTGCCCACCAGTTGTCAATCCACCACACTGTTTAACTCTTAAAGCTCAATTGTCAGTAAGGGCAAGCCTAATGATGGAAAACACAAGAAACTTGTAGTAAAATATAGACGCTTTGCTATTCAATCTAGTTTTGTAAGTCTAACCAAATGCATCTTTATATTTTAAGAAAAAACATTTTTTAAACATAGAAAGCTTTATTTTAATTATTAATGACTTAAATATATTATAATAATTAATTTAATAATGTCTGTTGGTCTGTGGCACCATGATATTCTAGGAAAAAAATCAAAAGAATTCCCATCAGTGTACAAAACAAATTGATTCAGGTAGCTGCTTCTCTTTGTAGCCACAGAAGAATGTTTTGTTCACAAGTTTCCCAAACCCAAGGGTAGCCACTTAGTTTTCTTAGCCAGAATTAGATGACTAGTATTGTGGCTTGTGTTTAGATAGCCCTCAAATGCCTCATGAGGTCATAGGTGGAGCTGCTTCAGCGGTGGTTGGATCTAGATTGTGTTTTGCTGGAATAGATTCATGGGGCAATGCTACGGTATATGCACTAGAATTAAGGGTGTGAATGCTTCCTGCCCTGAGTATCCTGGATAAAATAAATGGGGCAGGAAAAATGCTGTTAAAGTTCACTGTTGCTTTACAACCTTCTGCCCACCATGAATATTTTTTCTCTGTGAGTCTTGTCTGCTACACCATCCTGACTTGGAATCAGCAGATTGTGAACTGAAAACTCTACAAGCCAAAAAGTCCTTTTCCCTTTTAACTTTGGGTGTCAAGTTTTTTGTCTCAGCATTAAGAGAAGTAACTAAGACAACTCATGAAAACAAATCATAGGAGTTAACATTTTTAAAATCTATATAAATAAATATATTATTTTTGACCAAAGAAAACTCTTAATTATACAGAGACAAAAATAGACATTGCATTTATAAAACTAATTTTTCATGTTATCCTAGTTATCTAATAGCCTGGATTGAAACATTTCACAAACTTTATATTTTCTCTAATCCACTGATTGAAATTAGCCTACTCTTAATTTATGTGACCCATAAGCATTTGAGCTAATATCTTGTCTGTTTATTTATGTATAAACTAATATAAGTAGACTTTTTGGAGAATAATTTATACAGTGATAAGTCAGTTCACACATTTAATTGAATCCATGACTCTGGAAAATATATCTACAATTGTATTTATCCAGGAAAGATGACCATAGTCGTGTTTATCATCCAATGCAGAGTTCATGAACAAAAACAAAATTTTGCCAAAACTTCCATTTGTGAACCAAATTATCTGCAAACAAAAGCATTCATGAACCAAGGTACCACTGTACAAGAAAATTAATATATAGAAACATGCATATTAACTTTAATCTTGTATAACCTTTATGTTATCAAAATTTAAGACTATTTAATATTCCTTTGTAATTCTAGATATGGTCAGCTCTTTTCTGGTAATGTTTTCAGTGAGTTTAAGAACCCCCCAAAACCTCTCCAACCAATGGGAGATCAAATGAGAAAGGAAACTGAGGAAGAGAAGTCTTGACATTCTCTCCCACATGCTTAGGAAGAGGATGAAGCCAGACAAATACAGGAAAGTTTGTTCCCTGAGATTTAAGAGCATTAAGCAGGTCTAATTGCCTTTTAAGTTGGCTGATAAAGTCCTGCAAATTTATATGAGGCAGATTGTTCCAGAAAGCTACTCTATGCCCAGGAAAATGACAGATGAGTCATAAGGGTATAAGTCTACGTAGTAAAAAATAAAGTACAAATCTCTATTTCTACTTTAAATTGAATCTTGGTTTAGCAAAAATATATTGCAAGAGGAAACACAATAAAATCTCCCCACTGGGGGCTTACCACCTATTTATTTCTTATCTTGTTGGAACCTCCATTATGATATGGTAAAAAAACTACCAGCCTCTATGATGGCAGATGTGCTGAGTTTGTGGTCTCACAACATCAAGGAATAAAATTGTGCACCAAAGAAGGAAGTTAAGAGACTTTTATGGGAAAAAGGTGAAAAATAGCTTCTGGATTTCCAGAGGTCCCAAGTGCGTAGCCACTGAGGGATAATTTAAACAGCAAAATCACAGTGTGGATACAATGTGGATCAAATTACAATAACTTTCCCATGCATGTGAAGGGGAAGTTGGCCCCGCCTTAGCTTCCTTTCCAATTTGATCACCAATTGGCGAGGGAGCAGTTTTAGCTTTTGATACTCTCAGTAATAAGAATGCAACTCCTGATGCTTAGCTAATATTGTTGCATTAGTGAAAGGAATCACACAGCAAGGATATATGGAAAGAACAAAGACATTTTGGGGACGGGATAGGTCCAGATGTTTTCATCACACATTTATGTATCTGATACCTATCTGGGCTCGGAACCAGGTGGTGTTAATTAAAGAATAACGTCAAGTTGCTATTTATCTCTAGGGAGGCATGCAAGCCTGGGTATTTCATCTGCATCCCAAGGCCTGGCTTTCTCTAGATTTACCTCCATCCACAGTCTTTTTGTTTTGCACTTGCTGCACTGACTTCCTTGATGGTCCAGTCCCTCTGTGACTGCATATTAATCTCTAACTAACTTTGCTGTCCACAGTATCTCTGACTTATGAATGAGCTCCCCTCTAGAAGACCATTTATAAGTCAGATTCTTCCTAACAATGTGAGTCTTACTTATCTTTGACACAAATATACAGTGTAGTTTGCTTTGCACTTCTTTGCAGTCCCCTTCACATTACCACTGCTTTTTCTCTTGCTTTTGGACATCCTGGGCTCTGATTGAGTACTGTACTATGGTATACCATCACATTGCACTGTAAGTACAAAGCAGCAAAGTATGACAATGTCCAGGTGACACATGAGCTACATCCATGATTTGTTCACATCTATGAATGTTTGTAATGAAAGGCCCATTCATATCTGTGAAAGCTGGAACCTTGGATGTTTGTAAGTTGCAGACTTACTGCATAATATTATGAGTTTCTCATTAATAATCCTGCCACAGAGAAGAGAAATTTAAACACACTGAATGGATAGAAAATTCTCTATAGACTCACTGTGACATCAGACCAGAGAATCCTAAAGCTTGAATGTTGGAGCCTGGAAGACCTTCCCTTTCCCATTTTGTTTGGCTCGATGAAGAGAAGGAAGGAGGAAGTAGAAAACTGGCCTAGTACTATGCTTCATTCTCTGGTCACTGAATTTGTGGGAGGAAAGAATGGTGGTGTTTTCCTAAGGGGACCAACAAAAAACATGTGTGTGTAGGAATGAAAAGGTATTGGAACTGAAATTCTCTGAAACTACTGCTTTCCACAAATCCTGCTACTCTTTTTTGTTCATCTCTCAATAATTCTTAGTTATTATACTCCCCAAAGTAAAATTTAGTTATTTTCTGCCTGAAAGATATGCTTCTATATATAGAAAATATATTAACATATATTCTTTATTTTTTATTTTAAAGAGAAAAACTAAATAAGATAATATAATATAAGATATAGGCTTAATACATACTCTTAAGCATTAAGTGCTAAATTTAATCTTTGGACCCCAGTGCAATGTAAGTATATCCTGTGATTAAGGTACATACTATGTGTTTAGTTGTCACGGTAGAGCTTAATATTTAAAAGAACACATTTTATGGAAGATTCACTAAATGATATTTCATAAATGTTTATTGCAAAGAACTTATATTTAAGCAGTGTGACATCCAAATTAACTTATATTTCTGATAATATTTTAGAGAAGCTTTTCTAGTATTACTTCCACAGTCACGTCACTAGGTAAAATCCTCAAGAAAGAAAAACACATTATGGAAGATTATTTTCTCCAGGAGTAATGGCAGATACTCATCAAATGTAGATACTGTGTAGAATTGTACTTGGGGTAAAATAGAAGAAATAAAGATAGGTAGAAAGGAGACAAGAAAAATTGCAATTTAAAATTGTATTTTAAGAAAAACTACTGGTACAGCTTTAGGACACAAAAGTTACTCATTGCCAGTTTAATTCTTTTATTTTCTGTTCTGCTAACATAATTAGCATAGTCAATCCCCTTTTTACTTGCACACAGTTCAGTTCTCTTTAACCTGTGAATAGACCACTTCTTTTTTCTGTAAAATGACCTTTCCACTATGAGTAGGCCATTTTCTTTTTGTGGCTGGACAATCCCTTTCTTCTGTAAACCAAGGGCAAGGTAATAAATTTACAAATATTACAGATTTGTACCACCAAAAACACACAAATATTCCCAGATCCAAACTATAATGTGCCTCTCTCGAAGACCTACATTCAATTATTTGTGTGTGTACCTCTAAATTTAAATTTCTGTCTCAATGAAAATCTTCTTTGCCTCTTATTGACAAGTTCTTAAAATTCTTTTTTCCCCAATTGGAGATAATGTACCCGTAGGACATTCTGCATTATTTTTCTTTCTTTACTTTTTTCTTTTCTTTTCTTTTTTTCTTTTTCTTTTTTTTTGGTACTAGGAATTGAACTCATGACCTTGTGTTTGTGAAGCAGGCACTGAGTCACTGAGCTATATCCCCAGCTCTGCATTATTTTTCTAATCTCAGTTTTTTGACACACTTACAAGGTTGTATTACACACTGCTTTGTAGGCAGCTAAATTGGACAGAAATTAATACACAGAGAAGAACTGGGCTGAAAAATCAGTAAAAGTTAAAGACATCATCAACATCATTGTAGTTGCATCTGAAGAAGGTCAGGCAAGTCACATTGGCCAGACTTGCATACTACCCTAAGGGATGAATGGAAATTTCATATTATACGATAATTGGTGCCAACAAGTCTATTAAATCCAGATACACTTCAGATGCCTAGGTGGGTGATCAGAACACCTGGACCCATCCCGTCCCTGAAATGCAACTGTTTTATGGGTCATAGATAAGCCAACATTAATGCTGTTAACCATACAACCTTACTGCTTCTCTTTTGGGTCAATATTAACCAAGGGGCTACATGTATAATCCTATAGATTGTAGGCTGACCCATATTTTCTTCTCATTGTGACTTTGCTGTATAAATTACTCCTGACAAAAGGGTTTGGTGGTAAACCACTCAAGACACCTACTCAGTCTCAGGAGCTACTCACACTCCTCCATAAACTTTTTCTACTCTTAACCTCCATTTTCCCTTTGAATTCATTCTTTGATTTCAAGTGCAGTGAACTCTGCACATTTGTCACCTAGCAGTTTGCATGTTATATTTCTTCTATATCATTTTGGAGGTTCAGGGTGATAACTGGACGAATGTGAAAGTTTGATTGTGTTTCATTTTGCCCATAAATATTTTTGACTGGACTCTGAATTGTGACTCATTTAGGCAATCAACCACTGTCACCTGTTGCTTGCTGGTTTCTTATGCCTCTTGTTCTTTGCTTGCATTGTGTTACACATTGAGGGCATGGAAGATTGTGATGTGGATTTCTATGATGCAACATTTTTATTTTTTGCAAATAGGGCTTGACTTGTTTGGTGGTTACAAAATGAGTCTATTGCAGACAGCTTTTAAAATGTTTCTTTGCTGACATCTTGAGTGGGTGCATCCGAGTGTTACAGTTGAGTGGACCAAAAATAGTCTAGGTTCTTGTGTACAACAAGGAAATAATGGCCAAGCATACACCTAGTAATAAATAGTAAGTAGCTACATTTATTGAAGATCATGGGACAGCAACAGGAAAAGGGATAAGGATGAAAGAAAATGGGACTTCAGTGAGAAGAGGAAAAAAAAAGGGTTTGAGTGTGAAGATAAAAAGGGGTCTTAATAACTCAGGCTTCCTATATTTATGTGGTCAGACACTAATGATGCAAGGTCTCTCTCTCTCTCTCTCTCTCTCTCTTACTCTGATGTCAGCAATCTGTGTGACCTTCTAAATTTAAACCCAGGTAATCATTAGTGTGTTCCTCAATTTCAACCCAGATGATCATTAAAGTGATATTGTGTTTACAGTTGAAAGAAGGGAAGGGAATGAATAAGCTCTTTTGTTTCTAACTGTACAAAGAAGATTCAGCCAGAGGCTGTGGAGCAAGTTTAGGAAGCTCACCTCTCTCAAGGATGGTTGTTAGTAGTATATCAGGAAGTGGTAATACACTTCTCTCTGGAATTCTGGAAATATTTTGTTTCCTTTCCAATTGGATTCTGCTGAAGATCTAGAAAATGAGTGCTCTTCTAAAAAAGCACAAAACTCAGGCAATCCTTTATAAACTACATAAACCTCACCTTTGGGTTAGAAGAAAATCAGAATTCATTCTCATCCAGGAAGGAATACACAAGGGCTTTGGACAACCAGGTGTATGGGGAGAGATTTCTCCTATGATCAGCATGAAAGACCCTCCTTCATGTGTTTGGAATGTTGGTATAATTTTCTGCTTGACAATGCAGTTGACGTCAGTCATTGCTGTTGTCTTTGAAGGCATGTTCTGCTAAGGATGGGAGGTCCACCCTGGGAAAGCTCTTAGTCTTCATTGTCTTTCTGCCCTTGAGAGTGTTAAGATTTAGTTTATGGTCTATCCCTTCTCCACTGTCTTGATCCTGAAAAATAACAATTTATAGCAGTCTTTTGTCCAGGGCAATTCACTTTTCTATGCCTGCTGGATTCCAAGACCAAGTTTCCATAATGTTGCTTTTTCCCCTCCCTGAAATCCTTCCAGAGTGAAGTTATGTAGGGGAATCAGTGAGAAGTAAGGGACTTTTGGATCCACACACCCAGAACCTCCCAGAATGCATGGCTTAAAAGATAGCATACAGGGCCTCAAGTCCAAGAAGAATCAAATACATTGCCTCAAGTATTGAATGCTCTAGCATTTATCCTCCCCATATTCTGATTTAATATGTAGATTGATCCTAAGGTCAGTCATTTAACAAACCACCCTTACCTTTTTCTGTCCTTCCTCTGTCACCTACATGAGTTCCTGACCAGACACCAGTCATTCTTCTTTAGTCCTTGCTTTGTGGTTCCATCACTAAAAAGCCACAGAGGCTGCAGTTCAGAACTGCTCCTATCACACACTCTCACATGGAGGGGTCTCAAAGGCAGCCCTTGAGGAGCTCTTGGAGTATGGACAATGATTCTAAGTAATCTTTCATCCTTTAGCACTGTACCTCAATTGTGACCTGTGACGAAGCTGACCTTCACGTAGCTTTGTGCCACATTAAAGAAATGGTCTAGATTTCACCCTTAAACTCTCAAAGAATAAGTATAAAACTTTTAGTTCAAATTTATCAGCCTCTCTCCCCTTAGGCGGAACAATAAATTAATCCTTTTCATTTCCCACTCCCTTCAAGAATTCTGCTCCAGAATGCAAACTGTCTGGTTTTATAGCACAGATAATTTTATTGATAGAACATAGAACATTCCTAGGAACCCTTATAAATTTAATGACAGTTTTAAATAGAAACAGGTATTAAATGATAGCTATAGCCCCAACTACAAGAGAAGTGCCTCGCTTTTGCAATAATTCCTTTGTAGAACATCTTGCAAGGCCAGCCACCATTCTGAGAGTTACAGTAACTAAGGTTCTAAACAGAGAAACCCTGTAGCTAAGTATGATGCAACAGTCACAGAATCACAAGGAGTGGGCACAGGCACATGGCAAAACTTGTTCACATGGTTCAAGCCACTTCCTTGCACCTACAGTTCACTGCTGCTGGCACTAGACAGGATTAAATAGATTGGGTGTAGAACAAGAGAAATAGACCATGATCCGTTCTTTCCCCTTGCTTCATTTAAAGGTGGGAAGAAATTGTCATACACAGACATCTACTGCAGGGCAAATTAGATCCTTAGCAGGCATTCTTCCCTCATCATTTTTGGATATGTACTTAGCTCCAAAAAGTGGAGCTAAGTTACCTAGTCTCTTTCTACACCAAAACCGAGCCTGAGCACCTCTACCCAGAAATAAAATAGCGGAAATGACCTTTAGCAACCTGTCCCTCTAGAGGTAACAGTTACATCTGGCTATCAAAACAGCAGTTTTGGCTCTCAGCTGTGGTTATCAAAATAACAAGCCTCAATAGCTGGCTATTCTAATAAGATAAATCATCAGGCTCTTCTTAAAATCAGTCTTTGCCTTCACAGGTACAAATGATTTTTTTTTTCTTGTGATTCTTATCACAAGAGATTTCGTTAATTGATGACCTGAAAAAATTTCTGACTAGTTTATTTATAGTCGTAAACCTAAAAACTGTAAAAGGATTATTGTAGTTCAACTTGACCAAGACATTTGAAAGTGAACTCTGATTTAAATTGTCTTGTATATGCTTATTCATCTGTATGTTCATTGTGTATTAATAATCCGTTAAAGCACCTACAGCAGCTTCAAGAAAAAATATTTTTTAAAATATATTTTCTTGAGCTCAACATTTCATTTTTGGTTTTCTGTGAGATTTCCATGGCAAAACCATTTGTACAGGTTGTCAGGGTAAGAAAACCCACTAAAAACTTTTTTGGATAAAGATAGGCTCAAGATATCTAGAAATGAAAGCCCTAAAGCTCAATAACATAAAGTTTACATATGATTTAGGTTAATATGTATGATTTTATGTGTTAAATTTTAAGTATACATTGTCCTCTAAAAGTTCTACTTAAATTGGTATACACAGAATTATTCAAGGCATTTACAAAAGTGCTTATTGTTCATATAGTTTAAGTGTAAGCTAATGTAAATCACTTGGTAGGAGAAAATGTATCTTTAAATATGGTAACATATTTCCATCCAGCTTGTTAGCTAGTTGAGATAATATAAAAAGATTGGTTTTATAAATGTAATGTCTATTGTTGTTTGTCTACATTAACTTGAGGTTTTTCTTCCTTGAGTTTAATATATATAACTAAAATGTTTAAAAATTATGATTTGGTTCTCATGAGATATGTAAAACAATTCTTAAGATATACTGCAGTTGATTTAATTAAAAGGGTAAGCTTTGTATGTCTAAGACAAAAAGATTTACTTAAAATATTGAAATGCTCTTGGTTAAACTTACAAGACTAGATTTAAAAGCAAAAGTTTCTATATTTTACTAAAACAAGTTTCATACATTATCATCTTTAGGCTTTTACTTACTAAAATGTGAGCTTTAAGACTTATAGAGTAATGGAAAGTTTAAACAAATATTACCTTAGTTTATAACATAAATTATATATTTGGGCATATACTTATAAAATGTTTTAGAGTCAGCTCATGATTGGTTTAGTAAAAAATTATTATCTTATTTTATGACATATATATTTGGGAATTTCTATATGTCTACCTCTACAAACAAGCTATCCTGTGGGTCAAAGATTTGAACTTAACTTTACAGAGTTAAGACTATGTAAGTTTAATTCATACAAAATAACTAATAGGTTCTCTCTTTTATATAATATGTGTTTAGAACTGAAACATATAAAATTATCAAAATGTGACATCTCTTTTAATTTGGTCTTAATATTTAAACTTGATTGACACATATTTGCTTCAATTGAATAAGGATTTTTGCTACTGTATAGATGAGATACAGTTGTCTATTAGTTAATAAATCTACTTGCAGTCCTTAAGATTTTTCCTAAACTTATCAGACCTGTAAAGATGTCTTTTATTCACTTTTCATTAATTTTCTTGGTACTCTTTTGATATGCATAATGATCACATTCATCATAGGCAATTTGTACTTGTATGTAAGATGTCCTTAATTATTGCCAACATAATTGCACCTTCAAAAATCTGTTAAAGGAGGATAAAGTTGTTTTGATCACTTACCAGTCCAATTATTTAAATATAGGATGACCAAACACTGTATTTTTCATTAATGTGATAAGACAATATAACAGCAAATATAAAAATGACAATTTTATCAAATTTATTCAATAATTTTTCTGTGTACAATATATGTTAAAATAAACAATACACAATTACAATTGGGACAGTAGTATCTAGTCTCTTTCCAAATACTTTTTGCATTATTGTCTTCCTTTGAACAACACATTTTACACTATCATATTGGCCTTTCCTTTTTTAGTGTGGGTAGTGCAATTTCAGTAAAATGCTTACTCAATAAAAGTATCAGTGAATATGTCAATGATGGACATATTAGTTGACATTTTCATATCCCACATTTTGCAATTATTTATTCTATTAGACTGAATCAAAATTTTAAATGATGTTTGGAACCCCCTTAATTTGAATAAATAACAAATGAGTTCCATATTGTTTGGCCCAGAAGGTGCACATATATTATATAATAATTATTTTTCCTTGATTACAAGATGGCTTGTTAGCTGTTGATCAACTCTCTCTACACCAGCTACTGAATTATTAT
>NW_004955503.1:4259816-4280323 GCF_000276665.1 Chinchilla lanigera
CTTGCGCTTGCCAGGCAGGCGCTTTTGCCGCTGAGCTAAATCCCCAGCCCCCACTATTGGAATTTTTAAAGTTTTGTTTTAGTTTTGTTTCTTCAATTTCCTCTGTGATATGCTAACATTTCTCACTTTTTCAGATCTGTTACAGATGTTTTGGTACTTACTTTCTATTCAGTCTCAGTGTACCAAATGTGTTTGTCATGTACTATAAAAGCATAACATTGATTTCTGGAGAAGCATGAAGATTATACCTAATGTACTTGTGATTTTTATAAGTTGCAGTATACCTAATGTACTTAAGATTTTTCTAGATTATAGCACAAAATTATGGGTCATTTTTCACAAATAAAATAAACACAAATCCGTAAAAGAAAACAACCCAAATTTATTATTAAATTTCAATAGAAGAAAATGCCAATGGCTGACACATTATAAATAAAAAAGTCAATATTTAATAAATATGCAGACACACATGTGTGTCTCATATAAATAAGAATTGATTGGTTGAAATGACATCTGCCTGAGCAACAGGCAGGCTAGTCAGTATATAAAGAAACACAATGCCTGAGTGACACTTGGTGTAAACTATTTAGTGGTTAAGAATAAAAACTAAATATATGTGAAAATTTCTGTATAGCTGTGATATCAATTATTGCTAACCTCATGTCATATAAATAGTATATTTATTTTTCTAAGTGTACAGACCTTCAGAGATACAAAACAGAAATAAAATCTTATCACACTGGTGAACCCCAGGTAAAGATGTTTGGAGGCAGAATCAGACCAGCAAGAGCAGCCCTGGTATGAGCACATGACAGCAACTGGGACCAGACCAGAGAGAGAAGGCCTGGCATGGAATATGCTGGCAAGTGGGACCAGCACCATGGAAAAATCCAAAGCAGCAGAGAGAAAATATGAGGCAGCACTTGGTAAGTTAGGTGAACTAGCATTGTGCCCTGACACACAGACATGTGGAACAGAGGTGGCTGGGTGTGTCCACCATTCTATATCAAAGGGCTCATGAAAACACCAGCAACAGAAGATCAATACCAGCTCCAATATCTAGAGCCCTAGATCAGCCACAGACCCAGCACAAATCCTACTGAACACTTGGATAGAGTATACACATTTATGAGATTTGATTTGGACACTACCACAGAACTGTAAACACCAAAGGAATTTTATTGCTTTTCTTTATCTTTGTTGTTTGATTGGTTTTCCTTTTTCTGTCTGATTAGGCTTTTTTATTTTGTTTTCCTTTTTTTCATTATTTAGATTTCTTAACTTTCCTTTTGTTTTTTTCTTTCTCTCTTTCCTTAACTATCTCTTGATTTTATAGTATTTTTGTCTGTGTGAACATTATATCTTCTTTTTTTATTCACTTCACTACTCCTTCACTTTCTCTTTCTTTCTTTGTCTCCTATTTTCCTAAGTTTCCCAAAACTTAAGTGATCATCATTTGCTTTGCAGCCTTGCATCTACTATATTTGACCTCACTCATCTCTCCATTATGTCTGTGTCCATCTTTAATCCCCTGTTTCTCTGCAACAGGTTAAAATTGCTCTACTAAGGAAAAAATCATTGCATACAAGTCCCTGGTATATGTTGGATTTCTTACATAACTGTAGAATCTGCTTCTATCATTAAAGTCATCATATTAGCAGTTATCACAGTTTGTCAGTAGGTATGCTGTGCTTGATGCTATTGTTATTGCTAACTCTACTACTTTAGACAGAATATCACAGCTGTTATAATCAGTTTTTCCCCATTATATAATGACACTATGATTGCTTATGTAGTAAATTGATAACTGGTGGTCAACTTATAACTCCAAGCTGAACTGTGTGAGTGTGGTGCTGAGTGTGGGAGGCCCACCTCAGGACTGTTGCCAACAGCATAAAGGCAGACGTGGAGAAGAAGAAGGAGGCTGTTGGGAGCTGAGAGAGGGTGTGGGAGCTGAGAGAGCCTGTTGGGAGCTGGTAGAAGCTGTGGGGAGCTGGCTTCCCTGATGAACTTGGCTGTTTTCATCCTTCAAGGAGCTCAGGACCTCGCTGGCACTGAGAATGGCTTTGATTCACTTTGGGGGAGCTCTGTTCCTCACTTTGAGTATTACTTCCTGATTCTGGAGGGGAAGATTGTGCACTGATGGCCTCCTGGAAAAGCTTGCTGCTTTGGCTTCCCTGATTGGAACTTGGTCATCCTGATCATCAGAGGAGCTCAGGACCTCACTGTTGCCAAGGATGGCCATGGTACCTTTTGGGGGAGCTCTGGTTCTTCTGAGCACCACTTCCTGGCTCCAGTGCAGATCCCTCAGCCTGCTAGTACAGGTCCTTCATCCTGCTTGCATAGACTGTGTAGATTCCACCACTGACCTTTGGGCCTTCCCAGCAGATCCTGAAACAGGCCTGCATGAGACGTTGTCATGGGCTCTGGGCTTCCAGTTGGATTCATGGGAGGCATTGTTATGATCTCCAGGTATTCAGCTGGACTCATATAGGACATTGTTGCGGGATCCAGGCCCTCAGCTGGATTCCTTGGTCTTAGTGTGTAGACAGATTTCCTGCACTCTTTTGTTTATTGTTCTTTGGGTGACAATTATAATTAATCATATAAAGTATGTGTCCTGTATTATATTGTTCCCTTTGCAAAATAAGCCCCAAACCAACACAGCTTGGGATCATAAAAATCACCATAGTGCATTACTGAAGGACTGAGTGCTGAGAGAATTGATACTAACTTCTCACTCTTGATAAATTCAAAAGGTAGATTCTTGGGATAGACAGAAAGATCAAGAACCATCTACATTTTTAAGACAACCCTGAGGGACAGTCATTTTATAGGGGAAGCTAAATATCAGTGATAAAGGTATGTACCATAATAAATCTGCAAATGTCAACATTGAAAAATTAATAAGTAGAAAATGACAAGATGCAGAAACAAAAGACAACCTTAGATTTCCCACCAATGCAGCAGATTCCAGGGCATAATGATATAGTGGAAATTGGAAACCAGAAGACACCAAGGGCAACTTTTTGAAATGATAACAGAAGTGAACAAAATGGAAGAGGCTACTGAAAATCTATCAGGTAAAAAAAAGAAATGATCCAAATGAAAGACATTAGAGCAGACCTTGATTAAAAAATAGAGAAGCTTAAGGAAATGAAAGAAATCATAAATGCCCAAAATAGGAAAGAAAAAGAATTCATGAAACAGATCCAAACAGAAATCCAAGAGATTAAAAATTCTATTATACTACTCTGAAAAAGGAAGTCAAACAGAATATCAGAAAATAGAAAGATATCTCTTGCATATGGAATAAAAGAACCAACATAGAGAAAATGGCCAAACTCCAAAATTGTTATACAGATTTAAGGCAATCCCAATAAAAATACCCATAGAATACCTCAAAAACTAGAAAAAAACATTCCTAAAATTCATTTGGAACCAGAAGAGACCTAAAATGACAAAATATTTCTCAGAAACAAAAACAAGGCAGAGGGCATCACAGATCCTGGCTTGAAATTGTACTACAAAGCTATTGGGATAAAATCAGCAAGATACTGGCAAAAACAGACCTGAGGATCAATGGAACATTTTAGAAGATGCAAACTCTGCTCAAACACACTTGGTCACCTTATCTTTGACAAAGGAACCAAACATGTGAACTGGAAGAAAGATAGTCTCTTTAATAAATGATGCTGGAAAAACTGGCTTTCCACATGCCAATACAAACTAGACACATGTCTGTCACTGTGCACTAAACTAAAGCCAAAATTCACCAAAGATCTAAGTATTAAAATGGAAAAACTACATCTGTTAGAAGAGAGAATTTGTAGAACTCTTGAAAACATAGCTATAGACAAATATTCCTAGAACAAAACCCTTATCAGGGGGAAATAATGCAAAGAATCAACAACCTGGATCTCAAACTATTAAAAAGCTTCTGCAAAGCAAAGAAGTCGTGAACAGAGTCAAAAGACAACCCACAGAGTGGGAAAAATTTTCAGCCAGCAGTCCTTATGATAAAGGACTTATATCTAGTGCATATAAAGAAAAGAATCAGACGTCCTAAAGTAAAGATCCAATTCAAAAATGGGCATCTGAGGTGCATATACACTTCTCAGGTGAAGAAATATAAATGACAAATAAATATATTAAAACATGTTCAATATCACTTTTATGGGAGAGATGCAAATTAAGACAGCATTGAGATTCCATCACACTCCAGAAAGAATGGTGATCAACAAGAAATCCACCAATAACAAATGCTAGAGGGCCTGTAGGGAAAAATGAATCCTTCTACACTGGTGTTGGGAATGAAGACTGGTGCAAACACTGTGGAAATTCCTTAAAAATCTAAGCTTAGAGGTCCCATTTGAGCCAGCTATTCCCCTTCTGGGTATCTTCCCAAAAGAGTTAAAAGCATCATGAGTGTCCAATGAATGCATACCCATCTCTATAGCCGCATAGTTTGTAATAGATAAATTTTGGGAACAACTTAAGTGTCCATCAACTCTGGAATAGATAAAAAGATACATTTTTTATACAGTGGAATGCTACTCATCCATAAAGAAGGATACATTTGAGACATTTATAGCTATATGAATGGACATTTAGACCCTACTCTTAAATGAAGTTAATCAGATTTACATATGTGAGTATCTCATTTTCTCCACGTTGTGAGAAAATTGAAAGAGCAAATAAGGTCCAAAATATACAATAGATATTGTGAAATGAACAGAAATGGTTCAAAATGAAAGAGGACCTAGGGAAGGGGAAGGGGAAAAGTACAGAAAAAAAAAGGAAAAAATGATTTAAAAAGGATAAAATGGAAACAAAGCTTTGTAAATAGAAGAAGAAAGGTTGAAGGGAGGAGGCGGATTGGGGAAAAAGCAATTAAAATATATCATGTACCTGCACAAATTCCCTATGATGAATATCAACATTATGTATATCTGAAATATACCAATAAACTTAATTAAAAGGGAAAAATTGTGTGTGATGATACACTTCTTTAGTCTTAAGCATCTTCCTTTCCCTTACTTGTGTTCTGGCTGTTAGTGATAAAATGTGTACGCCAACCTAAGGCCAGTCATCAAGACAGTATAGGTAACATTTTCAAGTCTTGTACTTTGTGATCATCATGTGTATATCATATGTGAGTCAAAACACTAAGAGATGTTCAAACACTGTGCATTCCAGGCAATGTCACTCAAAAACTTAAAATTTGGACATTTATAATTCATAAGGTGTATCTATTAGAAACTACTTTCTTCTCACATGTCACTTGATTGAAAGATAATCAATTTAGGTGAAAATATTCTTTATGTCACTTAATATTTTAGAACTAAATACAACTGAGTAAAATTTATTTTATACTAAAATAGAGGTTTAAATGTGCCTTGGAAATAATGACATAATCATAATTTTTATGCTAAAATGTTGTTTCCCTTGATTCCAACTTTTCTCTGTAAAATTGTATGCTTGCTATGTGTTAACATTTTTCAGGGTTTCAACTTCTAAGATACCCATGATTGATAAAGAAATAACAGTTTCCTGTTCATATTATCTATTTCAAATGTTCTCCAGGGTGTTCAACAACTGAGGCTTTTAGATGAGAACAAGAAAGACAACTGGGCTAAGGGGACAGTAAATATTTTGGCCCTGGCCTTTCAAGGTCAATAAGGACCCTGGATATGAAGGGACCTTTTTCACAGAACCCTATAACTTTGATGAATCACCCAACCTCCTGAGCATGGAGATGGTTGGATCTCAGAAGACAAGAGTCAAATCATGTGCAGTGTGCCAAAAAGGAGAGTCACTAGAGAGATGTTTCCATGCTTCCACAGGAAGCCACATGTTCAAGCAAGACTGAAACCCCTACTGGTTGCCGACACTGACAGAGGAGTTGAGAGGCTCTGTACATGGCTCCAAATGTAACCCCTGAAGAGCCTAATATGATAATATATAGGGAAAGGTTGATCTTCTATTTACACTGGTTTCATTTTAGCATTTGTGCTGCCGAAGCAAGTACAACAGATTTCTTAATTTAATTTGGTCTTAAACACTCAACAGAAAATTATAACCAAAGATATTTACAAGTAAAGCCACAGTAATAAAGGCTAGCTATAGAAAGGTGGCTCCAAACACTTACCCCTGATAGCAATTTCCACTTACACTTTTAGTTATTCACTATTATGTTTCAGTGTCACTAAAAAGCCACGGTAACAGTATAGAAGTTCAACAAGTGTTTTAAAATTCCTTAACTACTATTGCATTTTAAAACTGCAGAGGTCTCCATTTTTTTACAGCTTGAATTGAAGGGAGTTGATCACTAATAAATGAAATATCTTGGCTTTAGTTAAATAATTCAAATCTGATTAAAAAATTTGAAAGAAATATCAAGCTGATAAATAACCTCCATCAATAGACAGATCTCAGAGCTAGCTTGTTACAATAACTATTCCATTCCATTAAGAGCAATGTCTGGAAGTAGCTCTTTCCCCAAATCTGCTTTTCTATTCTAGTGCTAATTCTTTGATATTATATGCTTTAATCTCTTGGAAAATTTGTTTATTCTTACATAGAGGCTGATTATGCAGTTGGAACCAATGACAAATGTGTCAGACTTCTTTTACAAAGATCCACTAGATCAACCTTCAAAAAGGAGTTCATAGCTGTTAAACCCCAACATGACTTCTATCCAAGCCCCATTAGATGAAATCTTTAGAGAAAGACCCTAATTGTTGTCTCCTCTATACCAACTCTTCACAGTTCAAAGCAGCTTATTGAAACTATGTCCATTCACCCCTAAATAGAGTTATAGATAAGTCTTCAGGGAGTGAATAATATAGGTAGCAAATTTAAAGAGAAATTAGTATACAGGCAGAGAGGGACTGGGCTCAAGGTAGTCAGTGAAAATTAAAGACAGCAGAACTGTGGCTACAGTTACATCTGAAGATTGCAAGGTCTTGAGAGAAAGTCACAGTGACCACTTGCATAGTTCACTAAGTGATGATCGGAAACTTGAGATTATACTATAATTGGTATCACCTAGTCCATTAAGTCAAGTTATACATCAGACTCCTGGGTGGGTGTCCAGAGTATCTGGGCCCATTTCTTCCCCAAAATGTTCTCCTTTTAGGGGTCATAGGTTAATAAGCCAATATTAATGATGATAGCCATGCACCCTTGCTATGTGCCTTGCTTCCCTATTGGGGAAATATCAACTAAGGGGCTATGCTTTTAATCTATATATTGATTGTAGATTGACCCATGTTTTATTTTGATTTTGCTGTATAAATTACTCCTGACAAAGGGACCTGGTAACAACACATTCAAGAACCCTACTGTCTCTTGGGAGCAATTCATATTCCCCAATAAAACTCTACTACTCTGAACCCGCTTATTCATTTGAAATTCATTCTTCATTTTCAGGGGACAAGAACTCAGCACTTAAGACATCTAACATGTTGGGAGTTACGTTTCTCCTATATCAATTATACGTTTTATGTGGACCTACATACGTGAATAGTGATTTTTTTGCCTTGGAATACAAAACATTTCAAAAAGACCTGTTTAAGAATAAAAAGCAATGTTTTACAGTCACCTTACATCAAATAAATCTGAAGTATCTACAGAATATTCCATTTAACAGTTTTAAAATTTAGATTTGTGTCATCTTCAATAGAATGTTATTCAAGATTTATTGTACATGTCAAAATTAAGTTTTCAACAAATTCTTAAAAAATTGAAATTGTACTGAATACTGTTTCAGAAAAATTGCAATAAATAAATTTCAAGGAAAACTTTGGACATTATAAAAATACATGTAAATTAAGCAACTTGCTTTTGAATAAAAATCATAAAGAGAAGAAATAAAGAATAAAGTTTTTACAAATTGAGGCACATGAACATGGAGACACAACATGTCAAAACTTATGAGGTATAACAAAGCATTACTAATAAAGAAATTTATAGCAACAACTGCTCAAAATCAAATGAGTATAAAGATTTCAGACCAACAACTTGTGAAAACAGCTATCTCCATATAAATTTTAGCAGTTGGTCTAAAATTTGAGGAATGAAAATTTGGTCAACAAGAAGGAAGTTAGGAGAATGTTTGTTAGAAGTAAAAAGAAGTAAAATAACTCCTGCTTAAGAGGAGTCTCAAGAAGTTTGCCACATTAACCCTCTGTCCAGACCTTTATATGTATAAACAGAGATTGGGTATTTGCTTAGTTTTTTCAGTGGTCACCTGTCACAGGTGTCCTCATTGGTTCCAAATGATCAGTTGGGATTGAGACTCTGTGAATAAGTTGTTCAGTGTTTAAAATTTAAAGATTTTGAAAGACAACCTATTTTTCTGCATTCTTAAGTTTTTTCCAAATGGGCTTTGAATGTAGAGAAAGGTTGCAGCAACCTAGCCTTACATGTAGGGAGAGGTTTAATTCTGTTTTGCCTGAGGAATTCCGTTCTGGGTCAAAATCTGAATTCCACTGCCCATTCATATTTTAATTCTTATCAGCATAGCTGAACACCTTCTCTTGCTACTTACCTATTGACAAGGTAACTAACTAAACTGACTTCTACACCATCACTGCATCTCCATGCACTAGATAAACAAAATTCTTACCAGGAAAGAAATAATGAAGATCAGAGCAAAGACAGGTGAAATATAGACTGTATGACTTGTCTAAATGTTCCCCCAAAGCGTCATGCAATCAGATGTGGCTGTATCTAGAGTGTGAGATGCTGAAGTTAAGTGTGTGTGATTATTAAATTTGTCCACTTGTTGGTTTGGCATAGTTCTGAGAAGGCCCACCCTGGCTGTGACTGCTACCTTTCCTAGGAGTGTGTAGCCTGGATATAATATAAGGAATAGCAAGAGGTCACTGCTTGTTACTTGCCACTTGCTACTTGCTGCTTGTTGCTTGTTTCCTTTTGGCTGCCATGGACTGTTTCTCCTCTGCAGTGCCCTTCTGCAATGCCACCCTCCCTAGGAGTTAGCCACCTATGAAATGAAATGAAACTGCAAGCTAAATAAACCTTCACTGCTTTAAATTTGTGTATCAGGTATTTTGTCTCAGTAAGAAGAAAAGTAACTAGGACAGATACAAAAATGCAGCTCAACAGAACAAAATGTGAATTCTTTAAAAACCTTCAACCTTTCAAGGCTCAAATAAATGAAATCAGAATTGAAAAAGAAAACCATACAACTGACACTACAAAAAAATACTAAAGAATTTTAGATATTACTATGAAGAACTACATGTGAAAAATTTGATAGTCTCACAAAATAGACAGATTCTTAGATGCATACACCTTATTAAGATTAATCATGATGAAATAGAAACTCTGAATAAATCAATAGCAAAGAATGAGATTGAATCAGTAACTAAAAGCCTTCTGTTAATAAAAGCACAGAACAAGATTTCTTCACTGCTGATTCTATCAAATATTTAAAGAAAAACCAATATAAATTCTCCTTAAATGAATGCATACAAACACAGATGGAGAAATCCTTCCAAATCCTGTATAAACTAACAGAACAGCATTATGCTGACACCAAAATCAAGTAAAGACAAAATTACGGAAAGGGGACCATTATAGGACAATATCTTTGATGAATATAGGCACAAAAATGCTAAAGAAAATAATCAAAAACTAAATCCAACTGCTTATTAAAAGATTATTCACCATTATCCAGTGGGATTCATTATAGAGATAGAAGGCTAAATATAGGTAAATCATTAAACGTGGCCCAGCATATGAACAGAATGAAGGACAGAAACATTTTCATCATATTTTATGGGGAAAAGTAAATTCACTAAAATTCACTATCCATTAATAAACATGTTGAACAAATTATTCCAATGATGAGACTATCCAGAAGTTAACATATCCCAGGAAAAAAGCTAAACATTTTCTCTGTAAAATTGGGATTAAGAAAAGAAACCCCACATTTAGCGTTTCTATTTCACATGGTACTGAAAGGTACTTACTATTTGCCAGAATAACTAGGCAAAAAAAAGTAATAAATCAGATCCAAGTTGGAAAAGAAATGTCAAATTATTACTGCTTGAAGATGACCTAATTTTATATATATAATATCCTCAAACCATTACCCAAAACTATTAGAATTGAAAATAAATTTACCAAAATTGCAACAAACAAAATCCAGTAGCATTGTTATATATCAAAAGCAAATTATATGAAATGGAAATCAAGAAAGCAAAGCCATTTCAATAAACATAAATATCTTAGCAATATATTAACTGAGAGATCTCTGCATAGAAATTGCAAAGTATTGATGAGAGAAATTGAAAAGAATATAAAAAAGATGAACAAACTTCCACATTCATGGATTTGAGGAATGAATTATGTTAAAATATTCATACTACCGAAAGCAATTACCGATTCATCTCGTTCTTCTCAAAATAGCAATGGTGTTCTCCACAGAATTAGAAACCCAAATAGATAAAGTTAAGAAAAAAAGTACAAAACAGGAGGCATTAGGTTACCTTATTTCAATACACACACTACAAAGCTATAGTAATAAAAATTGTATAGTTTTTGCATTAAAGGAGACCTACAGATAAATGCAAGAGAATAGAAACCTTAGCAGTAAATGTATATTAACCATTTTCCAGTTGCTAGAACAAAATGCTGAGCACTTATAACTTAAAGAAAATTTGCTTTTACTTACTATGTAGTCCACAGTTGGATGACTCCAAAGCAACAATGTCTTGATGGACGGGCATGATGCAAGAAAGCTCCTCCACTGGTACCCAGGAAGTAGAAAGTGAAGGAAAGGACCCCAAACAAGGATAATCCAATCACCCTTTCAAAGCTGCACCTTTGAATGCATGAGAATTTGTGGGAGGGATATTTTAGATAGAAACCAAGATATTGCATCCACACAAGAGGCTCAAATTAGTCTCATTATGTCAATGATTTAGTTGATCTCCAAATATTGTCAAAGTCTCAACAATTAAAACATTTTTGAAAAGTCAAAGTCCAGAGTTCTCTGAGACTTCAGATACTGTCAGCACTTGTAAAAATAAAAATGAAAATTATGTTTCCATAATATGATAGCATAGGGTAAAGATTGCCATTCCAAAATATAATAATAGGGAGATAAATATGAACTGCACAAAACTAAGACTGAAGCCTAGCAGGGTAAACATTATATCCTGTAGTTCTCTGTCTGGCACCTGGGAGAGGTTACATAGTGAGAGATGAGGTCCAAATGGTTAGGGCAGCCTATTTTCTTTGACCTTGTGGGTTGCAGCCCACATGGTTTTCCTTTTGGATTGGTTCCACTTACTGCCTGCAGCTTTCCTGAGAAGACGTTCCACATTTTGAGAATCTCCAACTTCCTGGAGTTTCCACTGCTGCTTTGGCTTTATTCTAACAGCTTCATGCATTTATGTCTCAGGGCTCCTGGCAGGAGCTATGTCCTCTCGCACGTTTTTGTCTGGCCCTCTAGGCTTCTTTTAAAATCTAGATGGAAGCCTGCATGACCACTTACCTCTTCTGCATACCTGAAAACCTAGAATATTTTCAGTTACACCAATGTCTACTGCCAGCTTGAGCACTAGCACAACTTCCTTGAAACATGCCTGTTGTGACCTCAGTGCCTGGAGGGTGGAATGTAGTGAGGCATTTCTATAAGTGCTTCTAGATGAACAGAGCACCCTTGGGTTCTCTTTTTAAAGCAATGTTTAAAAGGACTTTGCCTTTTTATACCCTTGAGCCTAGATTGTACGCAGTCTGGCTAAATCCTGAGATGTCTTTAAACCATCTTTTTTATTGTCCTGAAGTGAACTACTTAGCTTCTTTCAAATGTTCATCTTTTCAGTCCCTCTCCTCTCCACGACCTGAGCTTCGCAGGAACTTCCTTTCTGGTGAAGCTGCAAAAATTTCAAATTAATCAACTTGGCCTATCAGTACTGCTTCTCACTGTAGATCTTACCAAAAGTAGCCAGGAGTACCCATGCTTGAACATTCAGCTTCTTTAACATTTTCCCTGTCAGATCAATTATTCTGCCACATTTAAATTAAGCTCCATATAAAGTCTTAGGCCAGTGGTGGCAAACATGGGGCATATTCCACAGTGGGCAAGCAGAGCCTTCTCTTTTGGTATGTAAGCCAAGTCACCCTAGCAGCTAAGCATCATATAACAGTGACTTTTTAAAAACTAAAACCATAGTATTCTGGTTTAATTGCAGTGTTGGCACTTTGCAGTAAATAAGTGAGTTCTGTGTTGTAGTTTGGTCACTCAGTTTCCAAAATGTTCAGCATCATTCTCTTAGGACATAGACAAAAATAGACAAATTCTTTGCCATAATGAAATAAGCATGGTTTTTAGACCAGTTTTCAATGGTTCTCAGTTTCATCTAAAAAATCAGGAGCCTGGTCTTTGCTGCCTGGGTTTCTATCAGCATTCTGGCCTTCTGTACTCTCCTCAGAATCACCATTCAAAATCTTAGAGCAGTGTAAGGATTCTCTATTCCTTTTCTAAATTTTTCCAATTCCCCTCACATACCAGTGCCAAAGCTTTCTGATCTACATGGTTTGGTATAGTCACAGCAATGGTTACTTCTTTGGTACCAATTTTCTACATTAGTCCTTTTCCTATTGTTAGAACAAAATATCTGACACCAAATTAAAGGAGGAGAAGTTTAGTTGGTCACACAATTTTGTCTACAGCTGGTGCCTTCAGCAGAAATGACATGGTAAAAGAGCATGGCAGATAGAAGTTATGCAACTCATGGAAGCAGGAAGCAGAGAAAGAGGGAAGGGTCCCTGAACAAGAACATACTCTCTAGGTCACACCTCTCAGTGATCTACCTTTTCCAATGGAACCCACATCTCAATTAGACATTCCACATGAACTAACTCACAAGTGAATTAATCCACTAGTTAGTGTAATGTCCTCATAAACCAATAATCTTTAAAAAAAAACAACTCAGCTCTAAGCACATAAGACTTGTGGTTGACATTTAAATCTAAACCATATCACCACATATATATAGACAACTGAGTTTTAATGATGGTGCTAAATAATCTCATTAAAGAAGAAACATTCTTTTTATTAAATGGTGTTAGAAAAACTTGCTATCATTGTGTAGAAGCATGGAAGCTAGACTCCTGTTTCTCAAGAAAAATTAACTGACACCTTAGCTATAAGTCCTGAAACTGAATTACAGAAGAAGACACAGGGGAGATGTTTGCAGACATAGGAATGGGCAAGGATGTTCAGAAAGGACAACAAAGGCACAGAGAACTTAAGAAAAACATTGAAATGGGATTGTACAAAGCTTAAAATTCTGCCCAGGAAAAGTAAACTTGCAACAGAGTACAAGCACAACGAAAGCAATACTAACAGGAAAATTTATGGTTTGTGTATACTCATATCAGGAAAACAAAGTGAGCTCAAATAAATAACATAATGAGGCAAGTCAAAGTCCTAGAAAAATAGTAATCCAAATCAAAGTTAATACAAGAAGAGAAATAAAGATTAGAGCTGAAATTTTAAAAACTGGGATTAAAAGATAAAACAAAGACTCAATGAATCTAAGAGCTGGTACTTTGAAGACAAAATAAAATAGATAAAATCCCTGGCCAAGCTTACCAAATATGCGAAACCCAAATCAATGCAATTACAAACCAAAAAGGTGAAATCAATAACCACCACTGAAATCCAAAGGTACTAGTAACTACTGCAAAAAACTTGAACTAAATGGCGAATTCAGAAAAAAAGAATAGATTTCCAGATAGATATAAATGACCAAATCAGAACCAAGAAAATATAAAAAGCCAACATAATCCAATAATGGGTAGTGAAACTGAAACAGTAATAATTTGCCAACTAAGAAAAGCCTAGGTTCTGGTGAATTTACAGCCTATTTCTACAGAACTTTAAAAAAATATAGGAAAGAATAACTCCCAAAATCATTCCTGGAAGCTCCCATTACCCTGATTACAAATTTAGAAAAAAGACACAACTAAAAAAGAGAACTATAGATCAATACCTTCAGGTGAACACAGATGCAAAAATTCTCAATAAGATCCTGGAAATATAACACAGCAAGTCACCAAAAAGATTTTACATCTGACCAAATAAGATTTATCCTAGGGGTATAAGAATGGTTTGATGTACACAAATAAATAAACATAATACATCACATAAGCAGAAGCAAGCATAAAATTCACATGATCATCTCAATAGATTCAGAAAAAGTCTTTGACAGACTATCACACCCATTCACTCTAAAACTCCTGAGTAAAAGATGTATAGAAAGACCTTTTATCAGACTGATCAAAATCATTTATGGAAAGGCAAATGTCACATCATATTAAATAAAGAGAATATGAAAGCTTATTCAGAGGAATCAGGCAAGAAAAACAAATAAAGGTGACATGTATAGAAAGAAAAAAAATTAAAACTATTATTTGCAGATGACAGGATTCTTTACACAGAAGATCTAATAATATCACCAAAAGACTCCTACAATAAATAATCAAATTCAGTAGTGTACCAGGTTATACAGCCTTCAAAAAAAATAGCATTCCTGTATACCAATACGGTAATGAACTCAGGAAGAAAGAAATTAGGAAAACAATATCACTGTTAGTAGAATCAAAAATATGTATGAATTAAACTAACTAAGGAAGTGAAATACCTTTGCAATGAAAAAAGTACAGTATTCTAAAAAAAAAAAAGGATAGAAATCAAAGAGGACATCCAAAAACGGAAAGATAGCTCCTGAATACCAATCAAAACACCAATAGCATTCTTCAAAGAACTAGCAATTACAGTCCTAAAATTCATATGAAACTAGAGGAGACCCCACAATAGGAAAAGCAACGATGGGCAACAAGAGCAAAATGGGAAGCATCGCAATCCCATATTTATGTTACACTACAAAGCTACAGTGATAAAGCAGCATTGTATCAGCAAATAAACTGACATGTGGATCGACATAACATAATAGAGGATGCGGAACCAATTCCAGGGACATTCAGCTCTCTGATCTTTGACAAAGATGCCATAAGATAGCTAGAGAAAAGATGGCTTCTGTAACAAATGGTTTTGGGAAAACTGGCAATCTACACACAAAAGATGGAATGTAATCCCATAATGTCATCATGCACTACACTACAGTCAAAATGGATCAGAGATGTGAATATTGAAACAGAAACAATCTGCTGGAAGATAAGGAGAATTCTTGAAGACATAGGCAACAGCAAAGACTTTATGAGCAAACACCTAATTTTACAAGTAATAATACAAAAAATCAACAGGATCACATCGAATTAAATATATCTGCACAGGAAAGGTAATAACCAACAGAGTGAAGGTACAACTTACAGGATGAGATCTTTTTTTCCCAGCCATTCCTTGTGCAGAGGACTAATATATTGAATATATAAGCAATCAAAAATGAAACTCTTCAAATAAAGACTCAATCAAAAAATAGGCTACTGGAATGAACAGAAACTTCTCAACAGAAGTACAATGGACAATAAGAGAATGAAAAAATTTCAATACCTTTGATCATTAGAGAAGTGCAAATAAAAATTTCTGTAATTATGATTTTCTCCAGAAAAAATGCCCATCTTCAGGAAATCAAATAATAGCAAATGCTGGGAAGATGCCATGGAAAAAGAAATCCTTCTACATTTTTGGTGCAAATGTAAGGCAGTACAACCCCTACTGAAATAAATATGGAGGTTCCTCAACAAATTAAACCTTGAAATTTCATTTAACCCAGCTATTATTATTTTGCATGACTTCCCAAAATAAAGACATTGTAATACAGTGATACATGCATACCTAGGTTTACAGCAGCATAATTCATAACAATTAAGTCTTAGAAGAGGGCTGTATATCCATCAACAGATGAATGAATAGAAAAATATATTTAATCACAACGAAGTATGCCTTTACCACAAAGGATAAATTGGAGTCATTTGTAGAACAATGGATGCACCTTAAGGGGATATGAAATGTGAAGTAAATCAGACACACAAACTTCAAATATAAAATACAAATAAAGAACAAGATAAAAATACAGAATAAAAAGTAGAGACAGAGTTTCTTTTGCAAAAGGGAAAGGGGCCAAGAAATGGAGAGAGAGAGAGAGAGAGGGAGAGGGGATGAAAAAACAGCTAAGATTTTTTACTCATATGTACAACTCCAACGCATGGAAAGGATCATTCTTTACCACAAACATATACTAATAAGAAAATACAAATTGAAAAAAATAAAATATGCTCATGTTACTTTGTAATTTCTCTCCCTTTGTTTCTCTATTCACAGTCTACGCTGGTATGCATTTAGTCACATAGAGTGGTGTGAATTTTATGGAATTTCATGTAAATTTTTATACAATATGAACCTTTTTTAGTCTGACTTGTTACTTAGAAAACATTCTTCCCTCTGTTGTTGTTTTAAGTACTGAGTAGTATTCAACTATGAATATGCCACAAGTTGTTTATCTCTTCATATGTTGAGGAACATTTGAGTTGTTTCCATTTTTGGTTTTACAAAGGAGGTTGTTATATATATTCATCTGCAAAATTGTATGTGGATATGACTGTTTTTTCTTGAGAAGTATGTAGAAGAGTAATAGTGCTTGGACCTTTTGGTAAATGTGTGTTTAATTCTTTACTCCATTGTATGCTTGCTTATTTTACTTTTAATTGATTTTTACTGGGTACTAGACTGTGTGTGTGAGTTTCACAAGCAGAAGATGTTTGGGTACTCTTTTGAATGTAGTATTTTGTTTAATGGTGAAGGTGAGTTACATGGTGGATCAGATTACCAGACATAAAAATGCAAGATTGATCAAACCCATTAAAGAGAATAAAAAATAAAAACAAAATAAACATTAGAAACGATACAGAGTTTCACTTGACAAGAAGGTAGGAAGGCACCAATGGTTGTTACACAGAAAACATTTGCATGAATCCCTTTAATTCTCCAGGTTTTGGAAGATCTTTCCCTCTGTGTTAGTGGAACATAAACAATTCCCACCTCTATGTGAGTTGCAGGGGTTTTTGACTTTCTCCTTTTTGATAGTTCTTTCTTTTCCACATAGGTAGATTAGTAGATAGTCAAAAATTCAGGGATAAACTTTTATAAGTTCTGAATTTTCTTTTTCTTGCTCTCTTCCTCACTAATCTAAACTTTCCTGAGTGATTAAGATGGGGAATTGTTTGCTTGCTAATTGTGTATTCGTTTTCTTTTTCAGTTTTATCTTGCTCTTCAGAATCTTTGTAGTTTCCATACTTTCCTGCCCTAGGTATTCACTTTGACTCTGAGAATATCAGCCAATTTGTACCTTTCCTGTTCTACAGTTCAATAGAATGATGAAATCATTATTGTTCAGTGATATTCAATAAAATAATTTTTTTGTGATTTATATCAGGGTTATATTTTACATAAAGTAATTTCAATTTCCACATTTTTATAGTTACAAATATTTCATTGAAAGTACTTCACAATAGTTGGCCCAGCAGGTTCCCTGACTTTTGAACCTGGACTTAAATATTGAGTCTGGTGGCAGGAAGGAAAGATGGTGTGCACCATCCCACGGCTGATACCATGGAGCTCACTTCTAGACCACAAAATAATATATGTTTAATCTTTAATGATGTAAGCAAATTTTTTTTTTAGATTACACAAACTTCATTCTATAAAATGGACCTGAACTTTATGTGTTGTATTTCATCTGAAAAGCCCACAGTTAACTTAATCTAAAACTACATCCTACTATATCAGTTAATTTCTTCTTCTACATAATGAGATTGGCAATGAGGAAAGTCAGTTATGTAGACATTTGGATAATTAACCAAGATTTTCAGATGCAATTAATTTATTTAAATCTGGCTAGATATTATAGTCAAATTCTTTTATTCAAAAATCTCTTGTCAGCTGGGCTTGGTGGTGCATGCCTATAATCTCAGCACTTGAGAGGCTGAGGCAGGAGGATCTTTGGGAGTTCAAGACCAGCCTGGGCTAAAACGTGAGCTCAAGGCCAGCCTGAACTGCATAGTGAGACCTTGTCTCAGGAAGACAAAAAAAAAAAGTCTTGTCAAATGTGACTCAGGTCATAATTACTATATAGTATGTTTTTGGTATACTATATGCTGATTAGTTTAGTAATTTCTTTTTGAGGAAACATTATATTTTTTCTGCTTATAAAAACCAAATTGTTAGCTATGTGATTCAACAACTTGCTGAAATATGGGAATCATTCCAGACATATTTTTCCATTGATCATGAAGACTACAACTTTGGAAAAAAACTTTTGAGAAGAAGTTTATTTTTAATTTCAAATAAAACAGTCCTAGAAGTTATGCACTACAATCAAGTTCTACAAAGTGGTCAGAAATAATTACATCTACATCTGACTATAGAAAATTCTATTAAATCAGTCATGACAGGATCCTATTGTCTTTTTAAGTTATTTTTTCTCTTACAAAGAGAAAGCTATCACGTGTCATGTAGAATGTAACTATTATGCTAGAAAAACATTGAGATATATATATATATATACAGTTATGATTCTTCTAAAATATTATCTAAAATTTGTTGATAGAATATACATAGAAATGAGGAAAAATAATTTGAAATAAACCCTGCTATTAATAAGCCTGCTATTAAAAAAAATACAGTCTAGGAAGAAAAAGGGAGCTGGTACTCCCAGGAATAAGGACACCTTAGAGAACATTTTCATCAATGAACTGGAGTTAAATCTGTATGTAGAAGAATGAAGGTTATTAAGCAAATAAAAATTAAAGACAACATTCAAAGTGAAAAGAAACAAATGAGCAAAAACAGATAAATTGAGATCACAGTCCTGGGACAGAGGAGTAACCTGCCGAAGTAATGAGAAAAATAAGAATTGTATCCAACATTTATAATCAGTCACAAAGGGTCTTCATTTCCCTCAAGACAGGACAGATTCACTATGTTAATATAAGGGGAAGAGGACTAAGAAGCAGAAACAGGCAGGCTGCAACCCGCTCCCACCACCAGGATTCCCAGCTGAAGCTCCTTGAGAGAGCCAGACAGGAATTGTTCACTCAGAAGCCCCAGGGCTTGCTCTCACCAGGGTTTGCATGTGGGCCCTCCCTGCATGAGCCCTGCACTGACTGAATAAGTGCTCCAAGAGCTGCTGGTCCTCAAAATCGAGTCCATGCTTTACCTGCACCTGGACACCCTGGAGGGATTTCAGGCATGGGCAGTCTGTGATTGGTGCCCCTCCGGCCCACATCTGGTTCCTGTATGTGTCCTGAACTGACTGGAGACAATCAGGTAGTGCACAATCAGTCAAATCTGCAGTTAGCATCTGGGTTTTGCATGTACCCTAAACTGCCCGGGAACATAGGTCCACTGGACTGGGATTGTCACAGCAGTGCAACCCAAGTCTGGGCCATGCACATGCCCTGAACTGCAAGGGGACACTGGATCAGACGGTCTGCCACCAGCTGACACCAGTGCCCATGTCTGAGACCTGGGATAAGTAGATACAAATCAAAAACTGCAGGAAAACCCCAGACTAAGTGGAGCTTCTCAGTGGACACTGAGGGGCAAACCTGACAAACAGGAAAACTAGGGACACTAGTGGCCTTTGCAATGCAGCCACTAAAGAGGGAAACTGAACTTTCTGAATTCAGTATCAAACATGACAAACTGAAGGACTAAAACACAATCCCAGAACTCCAAACCACTCAGAACAAGTCCAGGAGACATCAACATAGGAGAACTTGGTAAAAACGTGCCTGAATTGGCTGAAATGATTGCAAAGAAAGTAAAGAAACAACTCCATAAGGCCATAGAAAAGATGAGATCAGAAATAATCTCTCAGGGGCTGGGGATTTAGCTCAGCGGCAAAGCACCTGCCTGGCAAGCGCAAGGTCGTGAGTTCGGTTCCTGGTACCGGAGAAACCCCCCCCCCCCAAAAAAAGTCTCTCAGGCAAAAAATGAAATGACAACAATAATGAAGGAACTGCTCAAAATGTCTGAAGAATAAACATATAAGAAAATAGAAGAACAAACGCAATGGACAGAAACGATAAATGAAAATTACGGAAAGGATTTAGAACTCATGAACCAGATTCAAAGAGACTTCCAGGAAAACAAAGTTTCCATTGAAAGCTGCCAAAACCACTTGAATGAAGCTGAAGATAGAATCTCAGACTTTGAAGACAGCATGGCAGCTAGTGTCCATGAAAGAAAAGATCTCATAAAATCGACAAGGATCTAGGAAAAGTCAATTCAACAGCTGCAAGATGGGGCAAAGGGGAATAACATATGACTTGTAGGAGTTGAATAGACAGCAGGGGGCAACACAGCTGATGTAAAAAGATTATTTGCAGAAATAATAGCAGAAAATTTCCCAAGTATGGAAACAGAACCTGATATACAGCTAAATCAGGCATATAGAACTCCAACCAACAACAAACAAAATAGAACTACACTCACACATATA
>NW_004955503.1:4281293-4335802 GCF_000276665.1 Chinchilla lanigera
ATTGTAAATTAATGACAAAGGGAACTCCAAAAACTCCATAAACACTTGGAAATTAAATAACAACCTCCTGAACAACCAATGGGTCACAGAAGAAATTAAAGAGGAAATTAAAAAATACCTACAAACAAATGAAAATGTAAATACAACTTACTGGAATCTATGGGAAGCAATGAATGCAGTCTTCAGAGAAAAACTTATAGTGGTAAATTCACACATAAGGAAAACAGAAAGAGAACAGATAAATAGCCTAATGTTGCATCTTCAACTTTTAGAAAAAGAAGTCAGGCCCAAAGCCCAAAGAAGGGAGGAGATTATAAAGACTAGGGCAGAAATTAATGCAATTGAGACAACGAAAACCCTCCAAATATAAATGAATCAAAGAGCTGGTTCTTTGAAAGAATAAATAAAATTGATAAACTCCTAACCAATCTTATCAAAAAGAGGAAGGAAAGAACTCAGATTCATAGAATAAGGAATGACAAACATGAAATTACTACAGATTCCACAGAAATTCAGAAGATCATTGATACCTACTTTCAAAATCTTTACTCCCATAGGATAAAAACTCAGAAGAAATGGACAGTTTTCTAGATATGTATGAATTACCAAGGTTGAGTCAAGAAGATATAAAAGTCCTGAGCAACCAAATATCAATTAATGAGATTGAAAATGTGATTAAAAACTTACCGATGAAGAAACGCCCAGACCCTAATGGATTCACAGCAGAGTTTAACAAGAAATTCAGAGAAGATTTAATACCATCATTCCTCAACTCGACAATGAAATTGAAAAGGAAGCAATTCTTAACTCATTTCTGGAGTCAAGCATCATAAAGGTACCAAATCAGTGAAAGACCCAGCCAAGAAAGGTACAGACCAATCTCCCTAATGAATATAGATGCAAAGATACTCAATAAGATATTAGCAAATAGAATGCAGCAAATTATAAAGGAAAACATACATCACGACCAAGTCAGATTCATTCCTGGAATGCAGGATTGGTTAAATATTCACAAATCTCTAAATGTTATATGCCATATCAATGGAGCCAAAGACAAAAACCACATGAGCATTTCAATAAATGCAGAAAAAGTTTTCGACAAGGTCGATCATGCATTCATAATAAAAACTCTACAGAAAATAGGAATAGATGAGCTTTACCTTAACCTGATCAAAGCCATCTATGACAATCCAACAACCAACATCATTCTAAACGGACAAAAATGGAAAGCTTTTACCTTAAAATCGGAAACAAGACAAGGATGCCCACTGTCACCACTCCTGTTCAGTACAGTTCTGGAACCATCAGCCGGAGCAAGTAGACAAGAGAGAGAAATAAAAGGAAAAAGGATAGGAAAGGAAGCAGTAAAACTATCACTATTTGCAGGTGACATGATATTTTACATGGAAGACCTCAAAAACTCCACAGGAAGACTCCTTGAATTAATCAACAAATTCAGCAGTTTAGCTGGATACAAAGTCAACACAGAAAAAATGATAGCATTCCTATACACAAACAAAAAAAAGACAGAGAGAAATTAAGGAAACTATATCTTTCACAATAACATTCAAGAAGCTGAAACATTTAGGAATCAATCTAACAAAAGAAATAAAAATCTATTCAATGAAAACTACACTACTCTGAAAAAAGAGATCAAAGAAGATTTCAGTAAATGGAAAATTATTCTTTACTAATGGATAAGAAGAACCAACACTGTGAAAATGGCCATACTCCGAAAACTGCTGAACAGATTCAATGCAATTTCCATTAAGCTACCTTTACCATAGCTCACAAATCTAGAGAAAACATGCCTTAAGTTCATCTGAAACCAGAAAAGACCCAGAATAGTAAGAGCAATCCTGGGCACCAAGGACAAGTAAGGGGGAATCACAATCCCAGACCTAAAATTATACTACAAAGCTACTGTCATAGAATCAACCTGGTATTGGCTAAAAAACAGACCTGAGGATCAATGGAAGAGACTGTAAAAAGCAGCCACAACCAAAAACACACTCAGCCACCTAATCTTTGATAAAGGGGCCAATCAAACTCACTGGGAGAACGATAACCTCTTTAATAAATGGTGCTGGACAAATTGACTTGCTACCTACCAAAGAGTGAAAATAGATTAAAGTCTATCACCATGCATCAAACTCAAGTCAAAATGATTCACAGATCTCAGTATTAAAACAGAAACACTAAATCTATTGAAAGAGAAAGTAGGTAAAAGCCTTGAAGACATAGGGGTAGGTAGAAAGTTCATGAACTAAAACCAAATTACATGTGAAGCACTTGAAAGAATCAACACCTGGGATCTTATCCTACTGAAAAGTGTCTACACATCTAAAGAAATCACCAGAAGAGTAAAAAGAAAACCCACAAACTTGGAAAAAATTTTAGCTGACTGTCCCTCAGACAAAGGGCTTCTATCTAAAACATATAAAGAATTAAAAAATATCAGCCCCCCTGCAAATTCAAAGTTCCAATCGAAAAATGGGTAGCTGAGATGAATACACACTTCTCAGATAATGAAATACAAATGGCAAATAAATTCATGGGAAAATGTTCAACATCATTAGTCATTCGAGAAATGCAAATTAAAACAACCTTGAGATTCCACTTTACCCCAGTAAGAATGTCTAGCATTAAGAAATCAACCAATAACAAATGCTGGCGAGGCTGTGGAGAAATAGGAACCCTTCTCCACTGCTGGTGGGAATGCAGACTGGTGAATCCACTGTGGAAATCAGTTTGGAGATTCCTCAGCAAAGTAGGACTAGAGGTCCCATTCTCCCCAGCTATTCCTCTTCTGGGTTTTTTCCCAGAAGATCTGAAAATATCATATCACAGTGATATATTTGCACCTATGTTCATCGCAGCACAATTTGTAATTCTGAAATTGTGGAAGCAACCCAAATGTCCATCCACCAAGGATTGGATAAGAAAATTGTGGTACTTTTATATAATGGAATATTACTCAGCTATAACAAAAGGTAATCTGTAGGCTTTTATAGGTAAATGGTCACAACTAGAGACCATACTCAAAAGTGAAATAAATCAGACCTGCATGTGCAAGCACAGCATTGTCTCACTAGTGTAAAACCTGAAAGAGCTAATAAAAATTCAGAGGTATGATAGACATTGTGAAATGATAGGAATACACTCAAGGCTAAAGAGCAACTGGGATGTGGGAAAAGAGAAAGAAAAGAAGGAGAAATTTTGTATGCATGTATATACAGGATAGCTAACACAGTTGGTCTACTGTCTTTTATTTCTTTGCTGAAAGAAACTGTTAATGAGTCCTTGACTGATCAATATTGTATCTCTGTACTTGTTTTCATGAGAAACCCCTTTGAATTATAGCAATATGTAATGCAACAAGTATTGTTAATTTCCTACCACTTTGTTTGTAACTCTGTATTCTCTGTACTGTTCTTTTCCTATTTTGTAAAAGGTTGTCTGTCTATGTTTTCTTCCTTTTATTTTTAAAATAAAAAAAAGAAAGAAACCTCAGTTTCTAAAATATGGTACATTGGGGCTGGGGATTTAGCTCAGCAGCAAAAGCGCCTGCCTGGCAAGCACAAGGTCGTGAGTTCGGTTCCCGGTACCGGAGGAAAAACCAAAAAATAAATAAATAAATAAATAAATAAATAAATAAATAAATAAAATGTGGTACATTGCGAAATAGAGAATTACTATACATCTGTTTAAAAAATCAGTAACAAAAAAATAGTTTGCGAGTGTCAAATTCTAGAAAAATTATGTTCAATACAGAGTCATGAACGTTTTTCTATTGTGGTATACAAGTTCAATTGATATTTTCAGAAGTTTAATGTGACAGCACACCAGATTATTACTTATACCAGAAAAAGACTTGCAATAAGAAGACAAATTTGAAGTTTAAATAATAAAAATCACAGGTCTGAGATTGTTATATCAAAGAATACAGTATTATAAATTGAATTTCAAAGAAAACAAGCCAAATGAAAGTGCTGAAACTGGTTGATTTGCCATAATGAAGCAAGGGGAAGATAGATGATATCAGAAATGGATGAGAAACAATGTAACAGAAATGTTTTTGATTCAGACTTGAGAAACCTGTATTATCCTTAGAATACTTTGTGAATTGACAATTAATTGGATTTTTATTCTCCTAAGTAACATGAGGAGACTGCCTGAGACGATATAACACCGTCTTTCTAGTTTTAATGTTCTACAATTCAATGCATGTGAATAAATGTAGTGTTAAGTGAAAATAATGCATGCTGTAAAACACAAACTGTTGACACATTAGAGATAAGAGACATTATGTTAGATTGCATCTGAAAGTTATTTTATTAGTCATAAAATTCTTGGCAGTTCATTGATAGTGCAGTATATTTAGGGAGTGGATGAAAGAAAATTCTAGAAGTATAATGATTAATTAGGTGTTATCATGGAATTATATTCAGTAAAATTTTAATATAGCACATTTAATGATGTACTTTTAAAATTCCTTACAATGGTTCATTTCAGTGTCAGTTATGGTACTATGATTCACATTTTGCTGTGTAACTTATATGGAATTATACAAGAAAAGATGATATGTAGAAAGTGAATAAGTTATCTCAGATCCCTTAATTAATAAAAGGAAAAAATGGAGTTTAGAATCTGGGTTTTAAAGTTACAAAATATATTCCATTTCTGTTTGATAGTGTCTTCTGCCATTGTTCTTCATTATAGTTAGACCTAAAACATCAGAAGGTTACCTAAATGTTTAAAATCCATTTAAGTGTTACAGAGGTGAAACAACTGTTTAGGTATTTTCTTCTAACATAAAATCTCATTATACATCAGGATTAACAAATTAAATTTGTAGTTTTAATGCTGTGAGACGCTAACTTTGAACTCCAATGAAGTGAATATAATCTTCTTAAAAAGAAAACTTTTATTCTTTTCAATTTTTCAATAGGAATAAAACCAGATACCATTTTCACAAATACAAGGGAAGATAGAAACACCTTAACCACCATATGGAGACATATGTACAGTGATATTAATTCCTTTAAAATAAGAATTCATGATTTATTCTTCAATGTTCCCCAACAATGATTTCCTATTTCATTTTCATATATGCCCACAGGACTGATCAGTTTTATATCATGCTCACTCGTGTACACACTCATCCTTTAGCAAAACATACATGTACACATGCTTTATGAGAGACCTTTGAGTCAATTTTCAGGGATCTTTGTCCACCTAAGAATGACGTCAGTAAGGTTTGAAACACAGAAATATTGTGTCATGGAGCTGTTACTAGCCTGTCAGATAGCAATTATATATTAATGAACCACAGACTAATGAGCAGAGAAGGCCTACTAGAAAGAGCAAAAGTAAACTGTGTTTTTCTTTTTTGGCTTTTTCTACCTCTGAACACTACCAACTCCAACCAAGTCAACTCTAATAATGTCTATGTAATATAGGAATATATCATAGAAGTGGGTCCTGCAGACCAGTCAGTGCACCGAATCTATGAGCCAAGAATGGGTTTTACATGTTTCATTTATTTTTTGTATGTTTTTTTGAGACAGCATCTCCTTATGCAATTCAGACTGGCCTTGAGTTCAGTTTGTACCCCAGGCTGGTCTTAAACTCACTATGATCCTCCTGCCTCAGCCTCCCGAGTGCTGGGATTACATGTTTTAAGTGGCTGAAAATAATCAAAAGAAGCATAACATTTTTGTGAGGCAAAAATTCTAGAATTTAAATATTAATTTCATATATAATGTTTCATTGGAACATGACTACACCCATTTGTCCATTTTCAATGAGTGATTTTTGTGTTATAAAAAATAGCAGAGTTGAATAGATGCAGTAAAACATATGTTATTTTTATCATTTTTCATTGGTACTATAAATCACCATTATGTAATTCTCAACATTGTGAATGTCACATGTTTCAACTACTTTTGAGGAAAGACATTTTGAAGATGAAATACATGAAAACTTAATATAGAAAAACAATACAGACAAGTTAATGTTTTAATCCATTTTATTTATTTATTTTTGTCTTTTTGTGACAGGGTCTCACTATGCAGTTCAGGCTGGCCTTGAGCTCCCTTTGTAGCCTAGCCTGGTCTCACATTCACAGCAATCCTCCTGCCTCAGCCTCCAGAGTGCTGGGAATACAGGCGTGTACCACCACACCTGGCTTTTAGTCCATTTTAATGACAGGTAAATGAATCACAATTAAATTAAATGCTAATCTGTCTGTTTTAGTTACTTTTCTTTGTGCTAAAGCAAAATACCGTACACCCAAAGTGAAAAAAGGAAGGGACTATTTGTGGTTCAGAGTTGGTGGAGTTTTCAGCTCATATTTGGTAAGCTACAAGGTAGGCTGGCATGGCAGAGAGACATCACAGGGGAGAAAGAGCTTATGGTGGGCAGAAGGCAGCAAAGCAGCAAAGTAGGAAAGAAGCAGTAAGTGATGAGCATCAACAACAGCAGCTTCTTTCTGGCTTTTTATTATATCAGGTTACACACTCACACTAAGTGTGGGGCACCCTTAATCCTAGCATCATACAACAAATCAATCAAAGAATCGCATTCTTAATTCCAGGATCACACATTATAGATGTAGCTATCACTGAAAAACTATGTCTATGATATCATGAGGTTTTAAGGGGATACTAACCATGATACTATCCTGCCCCATGGAAATAATTCTTTGCTCATTGTTAAACTTGTACATGTTTTCAAAATTATTAAAGTTTTATTGTGTCAAAATGTGAGTATGTGGGTTTTCTCTATTTTTATATGAGTACAGACTATCCTTATTTTGCCTTTTGGAATACAAAGCCTAAACAATTAGCTGTCTGTCCCTTTACAAAAAAAAAAAACAACAAAAAACGCTGAACCACATCATACACTGTACAAGTTTTATGTCTGATTTACTTCATTTAACATTATGGTCTTAAGGAGCCTTTATTTTCCTACAAATGCCTCAAGTTTATCTTGCTTCATGCCAGGGTATACTTCAGTATGTATAGGTACCATAATTTTCTTTCTTTCTTTACTTATTTGTTGAGGAGACAATAGGCTGATTCAAAGATTTAGCTATAATGAATTGTGGTGCTATAGACAAAGGTATACATACATTATTGCAATATGATATTTTCAATTCTCTTTGGAAAACATCCAAAAGTGGACTATCCAGGTGACATGGAATTTGTGTGATAAGACTTTTTGAGTGATTGTTATACTAATTTCAGTATTGGTTGTATTAGTTTACACTCCCATCAGTAATAAAGGAGGGTTCCTTTCTTCCCAATGGTTAGAATACTTAAAGAACAACAAAACCGAGAAACACAAAAATGGAAACAAAAACTAAAGCAAAGAACTAAGCAGAATGATTTGAAATGTTGTGAATTTGACCAGAAAGGAAGCTTCAGTAAAGCTGTGGATTGCAAAGATAGAGCTAAAGATATCACCATTGCTGAGAAGGGACAGAAGAATAGAAAAGATGACCTGAGTAAATCACAAGAAGCAGCAAATCCTCACCCTTTACAGCCTTTCAAAGTACAAAAGTAAAAGACTTTGCTTTGAGGAGAAAGCCCCAGAGTACCATGTTCTGGAATGGTGGCAGTCCCACTATTTTCCAGAACGGCTACAGCCACACCGGGTTTCAAAATGGCAGTGACTGCATAAAGAATTTCTTCCTCAGAATCAGGCTCAGAATGCTCAGCAATCCAGGTACTCACCCCCTACAGCCAAGAGAGAAGAAAACCTGGCTATTGCTCCAGCTGGCAGAAGACCTTGGCAGCATCCACATGTCACTGGTTTTAGGCACATGCAAAAGGCAAGGCTTCTGAGGTTAAAGAGGCTTCCACCCATATTTCAAAAGAAAGTCTGGGAGGCCAGGCAGTGTGCTCGTGAGAAGGCGATATGTGAAACTGTGTATGTGAAGTCAAAGGTGCAGTGGAGATGCAAGAAGTTTGAAAAAGCCAGGAACAAGGATTTTCTAAGGAGACCTGCAAGGAGGGAGCAAAGCAGACTCAAGAGAGAAGATATTGAAGTTACAATCACCAGAAGTGCCATACAAGTGGAGCTTCATGGAGCTCACAATTTGCCACAGATTGCCTCAGTTATTGAATGTGGGACTACAGAATTTAATGTTTGTCCTGCTGCATTTTGGACTTGCTTTGGTCTCAATGTTTTGTATCCTCCAGTTTGTACCTTTTGGAATGGTAATGTCTGTCTTGTACTATTGAATGTTGGAAGTGTTTACCTTTTCATTTGTACAGGGGCTTACAATTAATAGTTTTCCTTACATGTTGGAGGAGATTGGGACTCGGACTTTTCATCAATGCTGAAACTGTTCAGACTTCGGGAACTCTTAGAGATGGACTAAAATACCTTTTGCATAAAGGGTGGTATATGGGTCTTTGGGGGGCCAGAGATGGAATGTTATGTTTGGTGTCTAGATGTACCCCCAAAGCCATATGCAGTCCTGATGTTGGCTTGTACAGTTTGTGATTGATTCATGGTCCAATGCTGGGATTATGGGTTTGAGTGCTATACCCTCCCTAGTGTGGGTAACCTGCATACAGTCCTAAAATGTTGGCCTTTTTCTTCTGCTGACCTTTACATTGATGTTGCAAAACGAATGATCAGTAAAGTTGCTGGGGTTTTAACCTGAAACCAAGAAGTATGATTAGTCATCTATTTCTTTACCACCACGTACTTGCAGTTTTTAAAAATACAGTATTAGTTCAGAATGTGCTTTATGAAACAATAAATTTTGCTGTTAATAAATGACATTATATTAAAGGTCAACTTGTGTACATGTCTTTTTATTAGTGTCTTTGATAAAATAGAAATGTACACAATGTACTTCTGTGTTGTGAAGAATGATAGCTGTCTCAAAGAAAACCACTTGTACAATCAGCTGAATTATGAGTTCAGCTGGCCACATCTCTCAGTGAACATTTTTGTTTGTAAGAACTATTGATAAACCATTGTTGTTCAGACTGGATACACGGCAGATATTTTTTAAAGGATAAATGAAATGAAACTGTTGCTTCAAGAATAATAGCTCACTATCTTTCTTGCCAATAATGATAATATTTAACATTTCAAGTAAATGTTACAATTTTGGAAAATTTGTTGCGTTGGAACAACATTAACAGCTCCCAGATAGTTGTCTGAGACTAGCGGCAATAAAAATGAAGGTGATGTGTTTGATAATATACTATTAAATTTGTCAATATTTGGAAGATTTGTATAACTCATAGAATAAATATATTCCAAATGGTATAAAATCATACATGGGTAAAAGATTTATTGAAGATACAAATTATACTGATAATTTTAATGTAATATTACAGTTTTTTGGCATGGTTACAGTTTTCACATTGCAAGTAAACGTTAAGAAATATTGCCTAAGATGGTTTGGCACAATATAGTTTTAAAGAATGGCTACTTTTTCTAGATAGCTACAAATAAAATCAAGGGAAATGTTTAAGTAAAAGTACAAGAATATGAAAGAACACTGTATGCTTGAGAATTATTATCTGATTTCATTGTTTCTAGGATATAGAGTGAGAAATGAAAAAAATATACAAGCTTCATTGTCTAGGATCATAAATAAAAATAGAATTTAGTTTTTTATCATGTGGTTAATTTCTCTGATATTTTAACTTGGAATTTTGAGTTATACATTTTATTCTAGAGAGACAATTTGAAAATTATTTTGATCTTAGTGTAGAATAAATTTTGTACCTGAATAAATGAAACTGAAATTTAGTTCAACTATTTCAGAGTTGAAATCAAAATAAATACTTAGGAGATTAAATATTGGAAACAAGAAAAACATTTAGAATGGTTCCCAGCTTTAATATTTACAGTAATTGAAGAGTTAGTGACTCTCTGAACACTAGATTTGAAAGAGTTTAAGTACAAAATGCATTTCTTAGGCGATTAAGAACTATTCAGACTATCTATTTCCTTTTAAGTAAGCTCCTTTAATTTGTGTCTTTCAAAGACATTTTTCACTTCACATAAGATTTAGAGTTTATTTATTCACCAGATGTGACAAAGTTGTTCATAATATTCCCCTTTATTTTTTTTTGTATTTGTAGAATCATCAGTAAGCTCACCTCTCTTATTCCCGATATTGGTACATTGTGTGTTCTCTATACACACTTCTCTTTCCTTAAGCATCTCTAATTACACATATATTACATTTCATTACCTCATAGCTTTTTGAGGCTCTGGTCCACTTCTTCCATCTTCTTCCTATTCATCATTATGAGCAATAATAACTGGCATTTATTGAACATTAGTATATAGTTGACCTTGTTTTAAGGTGTTTTCATTTGTTTAATACTGAAACTCTTGTGTACTGTAATCATTCCTGATTTATTAAAATGAAACTAAATACTTTGAACAAGGTAATCTACCCAGTGACAGAGATAAATTTAAACTCAATAATTTTGTCTTTATGGTCCATACTTTTCACAGTTATGTAGCCTTGCTGAAAATAGTGGAGAAACATGCTACAAAATATTTCCCAGGAAATATGTCTTAAAAATTCTTCACACCTCCCTATTATACCCTTGACTCCCACCTGTGATCTATTTTTAGTGATGCTACTTTCCTTCAAACGTACAAATACCACACCTATGTTTCTTAAATTCTCAGCATCACTGCCCTATTCATTCATTGAAATTCTTTTTACTCTAGTTTCTGAAAAAGTATTATTTCTTTATTTCCATTCTTTATTGGATTTGGGCAACTGGTGAGTTGAATAAATTTTTTAAAATACTTAATTTTTCCATACTGCTCTTTGAATTGTTTGTTTACTTACCTTCCCTGCATTTCTGATCAAACATTTTGATTTGTATCATCAATGTGTAGTTCTTAATATGTAGTGAATACTAAGGCTTTTATAAAATATGACTCATGATCTCTATTTTAATGCATTTGATTCATAGTGTCCTTTGTAAAAAGATGTTTTATACTTTATGCAACTATACTTATGCCTTTCTGTGTGGCTTATTTGTTATTTTTAAAAGCTTACACTGTACTAAATTCCAAAAATAAACAAAAAAGATGCTCTGCCATTCGACTTTTAGAAAACAGTGTGAAGTATATCCAAAGGTGTATTTGAATGTTTATCTCCATGTTATAATACAATTTAAATGATTTAAATGCTGCCAATTATACATATATTACAAGTTATTGAATAATAATTTAGATATTTAATATACTAAGTTACATCATTTGATTAAAAATAAACAATTTTGCATTTTTTATAAAAAATCCAAATATACATGTCAGTAAAGGTGCATCTGGATAAAGTTTTGATACAGCAACTTCAAAAAAGGAAAAAGAGAAATAATTTATGGAATGACAAATTAATCTTCATGAGAAACATTTTTCTCACATTTTTTAGAAATGAGAACACTGAAAGTCTGCTCACAGCAATTTTCGTGTGTATAACATACTGTCCATCACTGCATTCATCCTGGTGCACAATAGAGCTCTTGAACTTGCTCCTCCTGATGCTTTAAAAAAATATTTCAGTCACCAATTAATCTGGATTTTCCTTTCCTATATGGTGTTGCAGGGATTAAAATTTACTATATTGTCAGGATAATTACAAAGACAACTCAAATGTGAAAGTCCAGATCCTTAAGCGAAGGTGAAATAATTGAGATGAGGGCAAAATTTTTATGTGCTGCTTTCCCTATTGGTTTGTTTGATAGTAATTGCTGGAAAGAAAGAGACTGAGAAGCCTGAATAACACATAAAGGCAAGATTGATACTGCACTTCTGTTATTCACAGGAGTCATCTTGTCAGAAGCTAAGGTCCTATATTAAGAGAAAGCTCAAATACTTGAGCTAGATACTTTTATAAATTTTCTTCTCAAGACTTTGTCCCATTAACCTTTGAAGGACAAGATGGTAAGAAAACAAGAGATATGTGGAAAACAAAGTGAGAGTTTCAGTAATTTCATGGTTTTGGAATAAAAAGTTGGAATTCAAACTTTCATATGAGGTAGCCTCACTAGGAGACTACTAGTAATCACAAAGATCTATGAAGGACTTAATTCTACGGATGGAGATAAAACAGAAGAATCAAGCTATATAAATTGCAAAAGAGTCTATGTCTTTTCAGCTCAGGATGAAATTTCCATGAGTTGCCCTTTTGTAGTCTAGATAAGAGATACAATATCTCTGTAGGAAGTTAAGCACCCATGTAACTTCCATTACTTTTTTGATTGACAATCTTTGGAACTCAATAAAATATTGTTAAAAAATCAGCTTCAAGAAAAGAATATGGACATAAAAATACACACTACTAAGACAAAGATTCAATTATGAGAATTCAGTATTAACATTATTTTACTGAATATATACAAAAAAGCTACAGAGCAAAAGAGTAGCTTTGAATTCTTCAAAATGAACAAAAATTACACCCCAATTCATTAATCATAAAAAGCCCCAAGAAAAATAATATGAAAAGAAAGCCATATTAAGAAACATTTTAATAAAAATGAAAGCTAATTTTAAAGAGAAAAATCTTAAAACATCTGGAAAACTATTCAATACCTAAGAAGCGATAGCAATTAAATGGAAAACTTCAAAGAGCTGCTGTAATTAAAAAAAAAAATCAAAATAATTAAAGGCATAAAACATAGTAATGAATTGGGACACTTCATATTGTACATGTCTATTAACTCCAAAATTATCTGCAGGATTAATGCTAGGCCACTGGAAAAAAATTAGCCAGTTTTGTGTGTATAATTTGGCAAGCCTATTCTACAATTTATGAGGTACTGAAGCCTCACAATAGCCAAGACGATCTTAAACAATAAGGATAAAATTAGAAGAGTTACACTACCAGATACTTACTTGTAAGCAACAGTAATTATGGCAGTGTTAATTGTGCAGCAATAGAACGCTAGACTAATAGAACAATATAGCATATTTAAAAATACAGTCAACTCATGAATTGTGTACTGAAATACACTGAGGAAAGCACTTGAATTAGTTAGTCATTAATAATTAATTTTGAATTAATTGTACACCTAAATGAAACCTTAATCTTCCTCTCAACATTAAAACATCAACCCAAGATGTATTGTGACCTGAGGAGGAAAGGTAAATTGAAGCTTTATGATAGAAACTTTTTATTTTGTATTAAGTAAATATATCATAATAAGACACAAGAAGTAATATCTATAAAGAAATAATGGTAGGGTTGCATTAAAAGATAAAACATCTTGAGAAAACATGATTAAGAGTAAAAAGGAAAGCAATAAAATGAGAGAAGATATCTTAAAATTTTATGTATATCAAAGGACATACGTTGAGAACAATAAGCAAAGTGAAGAAGACCCAAGAGCAATAAACTAGATTCTTCCAAAAGATTAAAAAAATCCAAACAATACACATATTAAAGAGTCATCAAGACAGTGCAAATGAAAACAACAGGTTTGGCGATGTAGCTACATGGTACGTGCTTACCTATTTAGCAGGTTGAATGACTGGGGTCCAATGTACAGCACTGCAAAAAGAAAAAATATGTTTAAAGAAACCTGACAATGACATAATAAATTACTATTGCATATTTCCTTGAATACATTCAAATTATTGAAAATGATACATGCTAGAAAAGATACGGAGCAATTAAAGTTTTTCCAGTACTGCTGGTTGAAGTGTACATAGGTATGAACATTTTGGCAGAAAAAGTCTTTCAAAATCTTTTAGAGCTAAATGTATGTCAATCTTATAGCCCAAAGATTTCCAGATATAGGTACATGTCTGTATCAGTGTTCACAAGAAGAACAGATTTAAAATAGAATTATATAAGTCAAATAAAGTATTTATATGGTAGGCTTACAATGGCTTCCTGGACAGTTAGGTGTGAAAGAATGCAAAGAGTATATGCACTGGAGAGACAGAGCATCCAGACAAAAGTTGAAAGCCTGGAGAAACCTGCATGAGTGGTATCAGGAACATAAACAGTCTCTTTTAGGTAGCTGGATAGTTTGTGCTGGAAGGGTGAAGTCTGCGCTGGAAACCTGAAGATGTATATGCAGAAGTGAAGGAGTGGACTGGACCTTTTTCCAGGAAAGAGCAAAGAAAGGCTTTTCTCTTTTTCCCTTCTTACTTTATCTAGGCTACAAGCCTATTGATTGATGCCAGGCATGCCCACATTGGATCTTCCCTCTCCAGTAAGTCAACCATCAAGACAAATGCAGAACTGTACTACACTGATCTATGAATTTCTTCATGAAAGATGACACCACAATTAATCATCTCAGTGCCCAAGCGAAATGAATGCATATACCTTCCAAATATAAATAGTGAATATCCAAATATGCTTTGTACAGAATCGCAAAAAAGTGAAAATAATCTATACGTTCATCAGTGGTAGACTGCATAGTGTTCATATAATATTATTACTGTAATAGTAATGGAAAAATTCATTATTAATAATAGTAAGCATGAATTCCAAAACAATTGACCAAAAGGTGTTGACAAAAGGCTTATCTAATATAACATTACAGCTCTATAAAGTTAAATAGTAATTTAATAATTATTGAATGGCATTAAAAGTCTGCAAAATGGTGACCTTGATTGGGAGACAGAAAATAAAAAGTACAAAAGAAAGGTTGTTAATTGAGTTGCCAATCTTCTAAATAGGTTCGCTAGTTAAATAACACCTACCTTGCAACAACTTTATCTTTGAAGGTAAACATATTATTTACCTGGGTTTCAAACATTTAACATCATGAGCTGGTAGGAGAATATTTGAAAATTTGTGAAAAGGATAAAATGATACTCAAGACAAGAAAACCCCAATCTCATGAGACACGGATCCCAACTGCATCAATTTTTGAGGATTCATATTATTGTGAAAATTTTCGATCAATTTTAGTGTATTTTATCAAAATACATAGAAGTAGTAAATATTCTGTGTCTGACAGATGGAAATGAATATATTTAATATCACTTTAGGAACCTATGTTGCATATCTGAGTCGTAATTTCTTTTATTTTAAAATTTTGTTTAGGTTTATTGGTACAATTTTTAGTTTATTGGTACAATTTAGTACACCTAAGGATAATATTCATTACACAAAATTTGTACTTGGCCTGATATGTCTTGATTCCTCTTTTTCCTATTCCCATCCCCTCCTTTCAAACCCCCTCCCACTACCCATTCACAAATCTCTGTTTTCATATATTCTTTCTCTTCTAATTTTTTTTCTTTCACTTACTTCCTGTCTCTCTCTACCCTGCTTAGTCCCCTTTTTTGGAAGTTTCTTCCTATTTCACTATATCTATTGTACATTTTGTTTCTTATTTACAATTTCATTTTCTCACACCAGAGAGATAATGTGATATTTATGCATAGTGTCTGATTGATTTCACTTATGATTATGGTTTCAAGGTCTATTCATTTAGCTATAAATGTCTCAATTTTATACTTCTTTATGGCTGAGTAATATCTATCTATCTATCTATCTATCTATCTATCTATCTATCTATCCATCACATCTCTTTTATCCATTCATATATTGATGGGCATTTGGATTGCTTCAAAGATTCAGCTTTTACAAACTGTGCTGCTATAAACATGGGTGTACATAAATCTTTGTGGTAGGATACTTTTAATTCTTCCAGGAAGATACCCACAAGAGGAACAGCTGTGGGTTTTTTCCCACAGCCCTACCAGTATTTGTTGTTAGCTATTTTCTTGATAATGGCCATTCTTTCTGGAGTGAGATGGAATCTCAGCATTGCTTTAATTTGCATTTCATGAAAGACCAATAATATTAAGCATTTTGTCATATAGTTATTTGACATTTGTACTTCTTCTGAGAAGTGTTTATTGATCTCAAATGCCCATTTTTTAATTGGGTCAAACGCCCATTTTTTTAATTGGGTCTAATTTATTTTCTATTTATTTACTATAGTTAGTCCTTTATCTGGAGAACAGTTGTCAAAAACTTATTCTCACTCTGTGGATTGGCTTTTTATTATGTTGGTAATTTCTTTGCCATGCAAAACCCTTTTAGTAAGAAATTCTGAATGTTGATTCTTTGTGATCATTCCTCTGTGATCGAGATTTTCTTCATAAATTATTTGACTACTCCCGTGTCTTCAAGAGTCCCACCTATTTTACCTTCCAGCAGATTCAGTGTTTCTGTTTTCATATTTAAATCTTTGATCCGTTTTGATTTTAGTTGATTGCATGTTGATAGACATGGGTCTAGTTTTACTCTTTGGCTTGTGGAAAGCCAGTTTTATCCAGCACCATTCATTAAAAAGGCTAAGCATTTTCCATTGAAAGTTTTTGACCCATTTGTGAAAAATGAGGTGGCTGAGTGTGTTGCAATTTCTTTCTTCATCTTCTAGTGTGTTCCATTGATCCTCAGATGTTTGTTTTTTTTTTTTTTTTGCCAGAAACATGCTGTTTTCATCATAGTAGATTTGAATATAATTTTAAATTAGAGATTGTGATGCCAGATGCTTTGTCTTTGTTACCTAGAATTGTTTTTGCTATTCTAGGTTTCTTTTGGTTCCAAAGGAATTTTAGGAATAGTTTCTCTAATTCTGTGAGGTATGGTAATGGCATTTTGATCAGGATTGCATTACATTTCTATAGCAATTTTGAGAGTATAGCCATTTTCATTAAATTTGTTCCTCCTATCAATGAGCAAGGGATATCTTTCCATTTTCTGATATCCTTTCTGATCTCTTTTCTGAGAGCACCGTAATTTTCAATGCATAGAACTTTTACATCCTTTGATGGATAGATTTCTAAGTATTTCATTTTGGAGGGATGCTATTGGGAAGGGTACTGTTTCTCTAATTTTTTTCTCAGTGAGTTTGTTATTCGTGTACAGAAATGCAATTGATTTTTGAGTACCGACTTTGTATCCAGCCACACTCCTGAATCTGGTTATTAAATCTAGAAGTCTTCTGGTGAAGTTTTGGGATCTGCTATGTAGAGTATCATGACAACTGTAAATAATTATAATTTAATTTCTTTCTTTCCTGACTTTATTCCTTTTGTTTCTGCCTCATGTCTAATTGCTCTGGCCAACGTTTCCAGAACTATATTTAATAGAAGCAGTGGTAGTGGTGATCCTTGTCTTGTTCCTGATCTTAGAGTAAAAGCTTTATATTTTGACCATTTAGTATGATGTTGGCTAATGGTTTTTTAGAGATGACTTTTATCAGATTGATATAAGAACCCTCTATCTATTATATTCCAATTTTCTATAGGGTTTTTTATCATGAATAGGTGCTATACTTGTCAATTGCTTTTTCTGTGTTTATTGAGATGATCATGTGATTTTTGTCCTTTGTGTGCCATAATTTAAATGATGCCTGAAATATATAGTATTTTAAAATCTGTATGTTCTTTTTTTACCATTAATTTATTAATATTAAAATATTTATTGAGTAGGTACATGCATTTAATACCATTCTATGCAATTTAAAGAAGATATGATTCCTATGTTTCAGTTAGTTTTCTCATTGCTGAGAAAAAATACTGAAAACCGAATGTTAACCGAAGAAAGGTTTATTGTAGCTCACAGTTTATGGACATTTCTTTTCATAGTAGGCTGTGTCCAAAGCTGAGTGACATGGTAAAGGGAAATCACAGAGAAGAAACAGTTCAGGGTGGGCAGAAGACTTCAAAGCAGTGAGGTAGCAAAGAAGTAGCAAACAAGCAGCAAGCAGGGAAAGCAGCCAGCAATGGAAACAGCCTGTTCCTTCTGTTCTAATCTGTCCAGGCTACTCACCATTGAAGAATGTAACACTCAGGCCCAGGGTGGGGCACACCTAATCCTAACATCATACCATTAATCTCAGCATCACATTCTTAATTCCATCATTACACACCCTAGATTGAGCCCCCTCAGAAAAGCCTCACCTATGACTAAATGAGGCTTGGAGGACATCTAGAATCAAGTCATAAAACCCTGCATCTAAAACTTTTCTGACCGTCTAATGTTAGAGAAATAAGCATGGAAGAATTATAATATATTCTTTAATAAAATGACATCTGGAGAAAAATAATCTGTGTTAATAATTTCTTCATTTACTAACCCAGTGACTTTAGCAGGTATGGCTAACTTTACCGTTTAAAATGTTAAAAAACAGGAAAATAATATACTAACTTATATGGTCATTCTGATTGCTAAGTGAAAACAAATGGTACAGGTAAAGTGAGTAGCACAACATCTATCCCGTACTAAATACATAAAAGTGTGTTAACTGGTTTTCTGTCTGTGAAAAAATACCTAGAAGAAATACCTAACACAACAATTATTTTAGCTCATGATTTAGGAGGTTCCAGTCCGTGGTTGCTTTACCCAGCACTTTGAATCCATGCTGAATCTGGGTATGATAATGGAAGGGCATGATGGAACAAAGCTACCTACCTCACGTTGAACAAGAAGCAAAAATAGGCCCACAGAAGAAGTGGCTAAAGACAAGATATAGCTCCCAAAGGCAATCTCCTATGACTCCATTCCCTTTGAGTTGGACTTGATCCCTAAGTTTTCACCATATTACAATAATACCATTAAATTTTGAATCCATCAATAAATTAATCCACTGGTGAAATTAGAGACCTTATAATCCAATCACATTTCAAATTCTCCTATTTTGAACATTGCATCATTAAAGACCAAACCTTCAATATAATATCCATTGGTGGACATTTTAGTAGGAGAACAAAACAAAATCTTAATTATTGTTTTTGCAAAATAACCATGCATTGTGGTATGTTGGGTGAAAGTAGTAAATACAAAATATTATGCGAATCTATAATAGAAATAACAAAACAAGCTTTTATGGCTGAATGAACTTTTTATATCTATTTTTATTGACAAGTGTTTTTTTCTTTGTCTGGAATATGTGGTGTAACTTGATGTGATATAATTATATCCATTTTTCATCACATTACATGATTTTGTTCATGCCTTCATGTGTTGACAGACAATAAGGCTGATTCATTATGAATAATGTCACAATAAAAAGAGCATGTAAATTTCTGCTTTATATGTTGCATTCATTTTATTTTCATATGCACCCAGAAATGAAATAGCTCAAAATATGGTAGTTCCAATTTTTGTTTTTCAGAAGCCTACATATTGTTTTTGATCATGATTTTACTAATGTTTTTTTCCACCAACAATATGCAAAGATCCCTTTTTCTATAAAAGCTCACCAACATTTTTGGATAATAGCACTTCTAGCTATATAGTATCTCATATCTGTTTTGATTTGCATTTCACTAATAATTAGTGATATTATCTTTGATAAGTGTTTACTCAGTCCATTTTAATTGTATTACTTCTTTTAGTTATTGTTAATTTTTTAAATTCTTTACATATTATGTGTATTACCATTCAGATAAGTAACTAGCAAATACGTTTTCATGTTCCATGCGTTTTCTCTTCACTATATTGTTTCTTTTGCTGCTCAGAATCATTTTCACCTGGTGTTGTGCTGATTTTTGTTTTCACTTCCTATACTTTTGGAGTTCTATTCAGAAACTTATTTTTTTAGGTGATATCTTGAAATTTTTCCTCCATTTTCCTCAGCATTATCAGAGTTTCACGTCTTACTATAAGCTCCATGACCTTTTTTGACTTTATGTTTTTGCACAGTGCAAGACAGAGGCAAATATGCAATCTTCAAAGTGTTGATATCTTGTTTTTCCAAATTTTGTTTAAGAGACTGCCCTTATGCTAATGTATGCTTTTGGCATGTTTGTCAGAAGCAGTTGGCTGTAATTGTGTGGGTTTATTTCTGGGCTCTCTTTTCTGTTTCATTGGTCTATGCTTGTATTTATCCAAACAATATGCTGTTTTGATTACTATAGTCCTCTAATGTGTCTTGAAATCAGGTGTTGTGATGCCTCTAGCTTTAGTCTTTTTGGTCAAGTTTGCTTTAGCTATTCAGGGCTCTTTTTTATTGTATGTAAATTTTAAGATAGCATCTTATAGTTCTGTGAAAAATCTTGTTGGTGTATGGATCTGAATTGAATTTAATCTATAGGTCACATTGGACAGCATAGATATTTTAACCATATTAATTTCTCTAATCCATGAAGATGGGAGGGATTTGCACATTTTGGTATCTTCAATATTTTTCTTCAGTGTTTTGTCTTTGTCAGTTTAGAAGTCATTCACTCCTTTAGTTAAGTTTATTCCTAGCTATTTTATTTATTTTTATAGCTTTTTCAAGTGGGGTTGTTTTCAGATATGTTTCAGCAAAGTCATGACTCCTACAAAAGCTACTGATTTCCTTATGTTGCTTTTGTATCCTGTTACTTTACTGAATTTGTTTATCAGTGCTAAAAGACATTTGGTGGATTCTTCCGGCTTTTCTTTGTTCAGAAATACATTATCTTAAAGAGAGGTAAATTGACTTCATCCTTTTATTTTTGTTGCATTAATTTCTTTCTACTGATTGTTTACTCTAAAATTTCAAGTGCTATATTGAATAAGGGTAGTGAGAGAGGAGTTTTTGTCTTTTTCATGATCTTAGCGAAAATGTTTTTAGTAGTTCTTCATGCAGTATCTTGTTGGCTGTGGGTTTATCATGTTTTATTATATTATTTTGAGGCATGATCCTTTACTATACAGAGCTGTGATTTTTATACACAAAATTGGTTTAAGATATCATAAATGATGCTAGATTTACCAAAAGCTTTTTTCAGAATCCACTGACATGATTTTGTTCTTCAATCAATTTGTATTATTTTATAATTATTGATTTGCTTATCTTCTATCATTTTTGCATTACTAGAACAGAAGTGACTTGATTATATATATATTAGCTATTTAATACAATTTTCAAGCACTTTGTTAAAGATTTTATATCTGTGTTCACCAAGGGTGTTGGTTTATAGTTTTCTTGCCTTTTTCTTGTAAGGTTTTGGTAGTAAACCTGGTCTCATCAACTGAGTTGGAAGAATTTCCTCACTTTCAAACTGATGGAATGGTTTTAGGAGCATTGTTGCCAATTCTTTAGAAGTTTGATAAACTTCAGCCATGTAATAATTTTATCCTAGATATTTCTTTGTTTAGAGAATTTTATTCTGTATTTAATGTCATTGATTTTTATAATCCATTACACTTTTTGTGTAATCTTCGTTCAATTTTGGCTAATAATATGTATGCAGATATCTGTCCATTTACTCTTAATATTTTGGCATGTATTTTGTCAAATTAATCACTAAAGATCCTTTCAATTCATGTGGTTTCAGTTGTAATGTCTTCATTTCCAAATCTAATTTTATTTATTTGCTTTCTCTTCTCAGCTTTCATCCTGGGTTCTCTCTTCTGGTACTCTCTCCGGGCTCTCTGTCTTTGTATTTCTCTCTGTCTCTCTGTCTCTCTGTCTCTCTGTCTCTCTGTCTTTCTGTCTCTCTGTCTCTCTCTCTGGACCCCATGAGCTAAGCCTTTGTCAGTTGTGTTTATCTTATTTGTAATTCCTCAATTAAACACTATTCATTGAATGTGTGTTCTTCACTCTCCACCTGTCATTGTAATTTGTAAATTTTCTCTTGCTGCTGATTTCTGGTTTTATTTTACAATGATCAAAAGTAATTCATGATAAGATTTCTGTTTGTTTAAATATTTAAGATGTGTTTTTTCACCTAACATAGGATGTAGTCTAGAGAAAGTTTCATGTGCTAAGGGAAAGAGTATACTCTTTAGGTGTTGGATGAAGTGTTCTGTAAATACTTGCTACCTCTGTTTGATATATAGTATAGTTTAATTTATCTTTATTTTTTTCAGTAATTTGAATTATCTATCTATTGGTGACATTACAGTATTAAAATTCTCCACTATTGTTGTATTGGAGCCTATCTACCAATGTAGTTCTAATATTCTGTTTTATGAAACAAGGTGTTCCAACACTAAGTGCATATAGATTTCTAATTGTTCTGTCTTTTCGAATTGATTCTTTGATCATTAGATAGGGACTTTTTTGATTCTTGTTAATGTTTTCACTTAAAATCTATTTTGTCAGATACAATTATAGTTAGTGCTGCTTCTTTTTGGATTCCATTTATTTGAAATATTATTCTTTCCATTTTTTCACTTTAAGTCTGTATGTGATTTTACTAGTGAGATAAGTTTCTTATGGGGAGCTTATTTTTAAGTCTTATTTTTAAGTATACTAAACAAGTCTGTATCTTTCAAGTAGAGAAATAGTTCTATTTACCACCAGAATTATTTTGGAAAATTATGGATGTATGCTTGTCATTCTGGTGGGGTTTGATTTTCTTGTTATGTTATATTCTTTATTTCATTCACTTTTTGTCTCTGTGGCTGGATGGTTTACTGGGTTGATATTTGATATTTTTGTGTTTTTTGAGCTTCATCATATGCACTAATTACTTGTAAGAGTTTTGCTGAGAAATCTGCTGTTAATTAAGTGGAGTTACTTTTTTTTTTTTTTTTTGGTTTTTCTCTGGTACCAGGAACCGAACTCACGACCTTGCGCTTGCCAGGCAGGCACTTTGCCGCTGAGCTAAATCCCCAGCCCAAGTGGAGTTACTTTTGAAGATAACTTGGTGTACATCTTTTGTAAATTTTGCAATTGCTTTTCCTGTCCTTTTGAAAGTTTGGCCAGAATATTTTGTAGTGAATATATTTCCTGGTTATGTATGTGTGGAGTTTTATAAGCCTCCTGCACATGTTTCCATTTCTTTTCCAAAATTAAAGGCATTTTCTTCTATTATTGCATTGAATAGTTTTTCGGTACATTTAAGTTTTAATTCTTCCCCTTCATATATGCAAATGATGGAGATGTTTGATTGTTGTACGGTATCCAAAAGATATTGAAAGCTCTTTTCATTCTTGAGGAGTTTTTTTTCTGTCAGTAATAGGATGGAGAGTTTGATGGTTTAGAAGGATATTTTTAGCTAAAGAATTTAAATATTTTTGTTGAGTTTTTATAGATTGTACTGTAGATTTTTCTTAATGACCCATAATAGTTCTCAGCTACAAGTGTAGCTGGAAACTGAAAGAATGGGTCAAAAATTGGAACCCCCTTTTATATCTAGTTTATTACCATGGCATTTTTTATACATCTTTTTGCTTATACTTTTCTGATGATTGTTTCAGACCAAGTTAAAGTGAGACCTGTGTTAAATAAAATTATCCTATTTCTATCTATCAAGGTCAGTTAAATCTTCTCAGGTATTACTCTGGAACCACATATAGAGCCTCTTAGTTCCTCTGACAATGTCAGCCTTTAGGATGAGTCACATCCTTGCTTGACCATGTTACTTTCTGTGAAATCATGGGAGATATTTTTCCTCTTGGTCACCCTCCTTTTGACATGTTGTACACTTGTTTATTCTTGTCCTCTGGGGACCAGCAGTCTCCCTGCTCTGGAAGTTGGGTGACTAAGTAGTAGAATTAGTTCCCTCATGTCCTGGGTCTATGTTGACCTCTGAGAGCTGGGGTCAAAATATTGGCTGTCCACTTAGCCTACATACCTTCCTAGTTCTGTTCTTTAAACTTAGGTTGTTGAACTCCCAGTAGTCATGTTCAACGACATTAGTATTTCAGTGGGGGCAGTGAATTTAACTATTATAACTTCATCTGGATTTTAAACACTTCAAAATATAAAGTATAGCCAAATAACTCTGATTCCCTATCAACCATGGATGTTTTAGTAGTTGTAACTCTGCAGAATGTTGAGATAGTTATACAATTTACAGAGAAAATTTGTGATCAAGAGCCACACATAGTATTTTAGTATGACAATCATGCTGATACTATTTTTATAAGACACTTAAAGGTCCATCTTAATATAGAATACCCATTTTAGTCAACATCTCCATCTGACCACAAAATATTAAATGATATAAAGAAAACTGTCACCTCATTTGTTATCCTTTAAGAGGATGTCATCTAAGAAGTACCAGCTTATAAATGAACCTTAGAAGTTTATAATGTTTGGGGTCTAACTTTAGTGTGTCACACTGTTTGGACTGTTTGATGCATGAGCATCCCTAAATGTAGTGACACATATAACATACACATAGCATACTTTTAAATGCTGTTATTCAACTGGTGATCTCATGCTGGTTTGACATGTACCTCTTATCACAAGTATCTGGAAAATTTCACTGAAGCCTTATGGAAACAATCTTTCTGACAATGATAAATGTACATATATCACCATATGTTTAGAAAAATTTATTTAAGTGTGTCTCCCCAATGGCTATGGAAATTACTGGGGTCCCACTAGTGAATAAAGATTGGAAGAAAATGTTTCTAGGCAGCTGCTCCTATATTCACCAAGAGGAGTACTGTCAGGCAGTTTCCCTAAGGTTAAGAGGTACCCAATTATGATGACCCATGAGAACCAGATCTTAACAATTAACACATTGTTCTTGACTGATGAAAGATCCTTGGGTTGTTGTGAACACACAATACAATGCATTGAATTTGTAAAACCAGTCTTAACATGACTTTGATTAGCTGGCACCATGGATGGAAGTATGACTTTAATTCCGATGACATTTATAGATAACCCAACTTAAATTATAGGTGAATATTTTAAATATTAAAATGGTGAAAAGAAGGAAAAAATGGTTGAGCTCAAACAAAATAGCTGTAAGTATTATAATCAGTTACAGATTGGACAGATAGATAGACAAGAGTGCACTCATATATATTTGGCAAAGTTAAATTATAATACACCTTTTGTTGTTTTTAGGACTGTAAGTATAAATAAGACTAGTCAGAACTTTTGTAGGTCAATTAAAAGAGATCACTTTTAATAATCACTAAAAATAATAAAAGCCTTTTACACTTTTGAAAAGAAAGACAAATTTTAAGATAAGCCCTAGGCTGACTTTATCTGATTAGAATGTCTAACTATACTAGCTTTTCGTTGTTGTTTTGACAGCCATAGTTGTTGGATAGTCATAGTTGATAGGCAAAATTGGTGTTTGGATAGTCAGATGTAATTGTTTCCTTAAGAGGGGAAAACTGTTAAAAGGTAATTTTAACTAATTCCAGGAGTGGGTACACAGGCAGGGTTTGAGTGTAAAAAGAGACTAGATAATATTCTTTGGAGCTAATTATGTATTCTAGACAGTGAGTAAAGGAGGCCTACCAAGGCTCTAATCTGTTCTACTGTAGATGTCTAAATATGACAATTCTTTTCATTTTGTTTGCAACCCTTGGACCATATTTAGCTATAGGCCTTCCTTTCTCAGAGTTGCATTTAGCTTACCTCTGAGAATAGTGGCTAATCTGACAAGATGTTCTAGAGAAAAATCATGATAAGAGAAGCAGTCTTCCTGGGACTGGGGTGGTGCCTATTTTTAATACCTTTTATTATTTAACATTGTTATTAAACTCATAAGGTTCCCTAAGAATACTTTGTCTTATCAATAAACTTATCTGTGTTATAAAACTCGGGCAGTTTGTACTGTGCTAGAAAAGCCAGTTAGCATCAATCTTGAGGGGCAGAAGAGGAGTTAATCTCCTATTTTGTGTAAGGATTGAAAGGCAGAGAAACTGGGGCTAAAAGTTTTATATTTATTCTTTAGGAATAAATATAACTAAATCTCTTTGAGATTTTTAGGATTAAATCTAGATCACTTTGTGACTATGACCCAGAGATAAGTTATAGTCAGTTTCACCCTGGAAGGAACCCAGGGAAGGGAAGCTTACAATTTGGGGAACTTTTTTGTGAAATTCAGCAACCACAAAGGAGAGAATTGCCTTGCACCAAACACTGCTGCAAACTACATTATTTCTAGGGGGCAGGGAAGTGGAGAAGGGACATATGAGTGATTCCTAAAATGGCAGAAGCACTCAATCCTAACCACATCAGCTGAAGAAAGACAATTAAGATAAAGAGTTTTCCCTGGGTAGATCTGTAATCCTTAGCAAAACATGCTTCCAGAGACAAAAGCTATGACTGACTCCAAATGCATTGTCAAGCAGAAAATTAAGCTAATAAAAGAAAAAAACTTAAGTGTCTGCTTTTTATCTTTTCAAAGAGAGTAAGAGAAAAAATGAAAGTATTCTAACTACTTTCTTTGGAGTTTATTTTCTAATAAATGACTTTGAGTCTAAAAGTCCTATCATCCAAGCCTGCTAAAGAGATTTGTCACCTCTGGAGACACACAGAGACATGTAGTGGTCCAGATGAAATCTCATCCCTGGGAGAAAATTGTCTTTCAGACATTTTGGACTCTCTATTCATTCACCTAGGTAATTTCCCTCTACAGCAGTTTTGGCTGGGCTATTTTTGAGCACACTGAAAATATGTATCCCCTGGTATCTCTAACACATTTACAAAACTCACAGGTTAAGGTCTGTACCCATCATCTCCCATTACAAGTCAATGTTTGATTTAAGAATAACGGTACATCTTGCCAGTCTAGTTCATAGGCCTGAGTGAGTCTGCTAAAGACCTCAATGTACTTATCAGGGTCACCTGAAAACTTTCTTAGATCTTGCCTGATATTCTGTAAGTCACAGAGTGAAAAGGATACATGAATACAGGTATTCCTAAATTCTGCATTTACTTACTGTAAGGGTATTGTCCTTGAAGAGTTTGAATAAAATCAGGTAAGAATGGGTAGTCTCATAGAAGCTTTAATTATGGCTGGTTTAGAAGCACCAACCTCAGGAACCAAAGGACAAGTAGTGGAAGCCTTACTCAGTAATAGTGGATGAGGCATTGATTAAAGTTGTCTTGGACAACTGAGGTTCCCAAATTTGAGGAAGAGTGGCCTCAGATTAAGTGGTAGTGGATGCCTTGAGGGCCACAGCTGTCTGGCTTTCCTGTGGCGTACATTTACATTTCAACACAAGTCAGGATCATTTCTAAATGTAATGAAAGTTTGAACATAGGGTAATTTTGACCATTTTTTTCTGTTGTACAGGACAATTCTATTTGTGAAACAGCAGTATAATGAATACTTTCCTTGACATTCAACCTTGACTGAAAGGGGCAGGCCAGCCATGTGCAGTTGCAGAAATATAGTAAGCAGAGTTTTTTCAATACGTCAAGATCAAACCTCCACAGTGCTTAAGAATACATTCCAAAAGAGTAAACAATTTTGACATTGTGCTCCACAGCAAGTTATAAGAAGAAAAATCAATGTTTTTTAAATTTCTATTTGATTTTTATATCCCCATTCTTATATCCCTTGAGGTGACCCACTCCAGAGCAGATGGTAGCCATCTGAGAAAGGACCAGAATATATGATGAGTCAGACTAGTCACCTAATACCTACTCATGATTCTATCTTCTGTATGAACTTGAATTGTTAAATCCAGCAGGCATGCTTAAAAGCACAAGTTACAATTGATCTCAGCTGTACTGGTAATGTTTAAAGAAGGAAGCATTTCTTAGCACTTAACCACTACTTTATAGTGCTTTGAAAGAGAGTGAGGGCCAAAACCAAAGAGTAAATTGAAAGTATTTGGAGTGATTCCCAGACTGTGAAAGAGATTATTTCTAGAGATAGAGTCAAATAAATGACTTGGAGAAATTGTGCCCTGAGCTCTAGGGTGAAGCCTCTAATGTATTCATGTTATCTATCTAACCATCTAGGTATCTTTTAGCAGCAAGAAAAGACTATGTTTTTTTCAAAATCATTCTACAATTTCTACATCTCTGAAGCTTACAGGATAAACTTATATCCATCACCTATCAATCTCAATTTAAATGTTAGCAAAGCACATTTACTAGTCCTTTGCATGCATATGAAAGAAGAGAAAGGTTGAGTAAAATCTCTCCCTTACTCTTAGCATATCCAAGACACATATTTAAATAAATCTCCTCATAGCTGCTTTCCTCTATGAAAGGCAAACAGTTGTTTTGAGCTGCCTCAGCCTGATTGCTGAAGGGAAGGGCATACTAAGGCCAAGGTTGTTTTAAATTTAGCTACCAACAAGTTGGAGAACAATTTAGGAGGACTTTCTAACTTATTAGCAAAGGGAGAAAATACCAAACCTACAGCTCAACTCTCAGTGGAGGCTTTAGGACAGGCCTTTAACAGCATTATTTTTGGTCATTCTGAGATAAAGAATACCAGAAGATCACTGAAAGTTTTACCTCTCACCCTGCTGAGCAGCAAAGTTGAGAACAGTAAATAAGAGGAGATTTTTCTGCTGGTTATACGATCAGGCTGATAAGACTCTGCTTCCACTGAGGAAACTTTGGGTATTTTCCAGAAAATATTCTTGGCTATGATATGTCAGTTGTCCTCTAAGTTTCTATTGGTCCACACAACCAGAGATGGATCTCCAGAAAGGAATCCAACTGTCTGTCTGGTCAACATTCCACTGGCCATTGTCTTCAAAGGGGATTCAGCAGAAGGTGCTGGAGCACATGTCCTCTGCTTTAAGGAGTGTGGAAGTTGCTCTAAAAACCTTTAACTAGCTGACAGAGTAACCAGTGTTTGTTAAAGTTCTATAAGGTTTAGATAAAAGTCTGAGCTAAAATGGATTTTATAAAAAAGACCCATTTTAGAGACTTTTATATCACAGTCCACTAGGGGGTGCTCTAACGTTACTCTTCCTGGTGCTGTTGTCTAACAAGTCAAGCAACAAACACCAGAAAAATCAGTAAATAATCTAAATGCAACATATACAGAACAGGAATAAATTATCCCACTAAAGAAGCACTGTAACCTTTCCGTATTCTCAACTTAAATTTAAGATTTGGATATAGCAGCTAAAGAAGACATAGAATGCTATAGACCAACCTAGATGGGAAATTCTGGTCAGAATTCCGATGACTACAATGCTTATAGAACTGTACACAGTAAAAGTGAGAGTCAGAAGGTTTCAGTTGGAGATACAGACTCCATTGGCAGTTGGATGAAAGGACGTGCGATTATGCTTTGGCAGAAAAAATGCATAATTTTGTTTTTCATGTCCTGAGACTTTATAGGAGGCTGAGATAAAGTCTGTGAGCTAATAAACCTGATGAAGATATTTCCAGGTGTGCCAGTGTTTAGGCTGTGGTATGGGTACTTTTGGTGGCATTTAGCCATATTTTTCCTGAAAATATGGAACAAAAGCCCCATGTGAAAATTTTCTAGTGTTGCCAAATTTGAAATAAAGAACATGGTTGCTGAAAAGATTAGCATTGAAAAGGAGCAAAATATTTTAGAAAAATAAAATTATCCCATGAGGGTATCTCAGGAGTCAGCAAGATCCTACCCTTCAAAGATTCAAGGGTGCACTTTTCAAAGACTTTGCTTTGAGAAGTGAGCTGCAGAGAACCCTGTTCAGAAAGAACAACTTGGGAAATTGATTCTTTGTTAACCCTTGTTTCAGTTCATAGTGCCTTGTTACCAAACATTTGATGGCCGTCATGATCCAGTGGTACTTAGCTGCTGCTTGAGGTAGTAGCAGATCTTGATATCACCCACAGGTATTTGTTGTATGGGAATGTATCATATAAGAGTTGTGGAATCAGTTAGGCTCCACTCAGATTTAACAAGGCTCTGGTAGCTGAGCAGCATAGCCCAGATACAGTAGTGTGTGAAGATGTAACATCAAAACCTAAAGTCCAGTGGAAACCCCTAAAGTTATAGAAGCCAGGTGAATGGGACACTTAGTGAGGAACAAGACAGGTAAGCATGGAGCATTTAGTGAGGAATATGAGAAGTAGTGAGCAAAAACACAAGTAATTGATCATGATGGCTACAACTGGCAATATCATAGAAGAGAAGCTGTACAAGCCACTTGGAGATCACATCTTGCCACAATTGGCCCTGGGTGTTGGAAATAGAGCTATGGATGTTAAGTTTTGCTTTGGTAGGTTTTAGTCTTGCTATGGTTCTATCACTTTCTATCCCTCTATTTTCTTCTATTTGGAATTGGAATGTATTGAACTGTTCCATCACATATCATAAGTGCTTAAGTTTCTTTTCGAGTTATATACAAACTTACAGCTAAGAGTTTGCCTTGAATCTAAAAAGATAATTTGGACTTGGACTGTTTAGCAATTCTACAACTGCTAAGATATAGTTTAGACTTAGATTTAGAGTTGAACTAAACGTATTTTGCATAGAGATGCACGTGAGCCTTTTAGCTGCCAGGGGAAGAATGTTATGGTTTAGAACAAGAATAACCCTCAAAATTCTCATGAACTAAGAGCAGGAACTTTTGGAAAGTGATTGGATTATGGGGTTCTTTAACTGACATGATATTAAGTGGGGCCTATGCAGAACTATTGAATCACTGGAGGCATAACCTGGAATGGTATATCTCCCTCTCTGGATTTTTCCCCATACTTTGCTTCCTGGCTGCCATGATGTATACAGCTTTCCACTTTTGTGTTTTCTCTGCCATGCCATTTCGGCCCTGGAGCCAAACAACCATAGTCTGTATCTGCCAAAATAAACCTCTCCTTCTTTCAGTTGTGAGTGTTGAATGTTTTGTCTCATCAATGCGAAAAAAGACTAAGTAAGTTTGGGCTCCATTCTAATCATATCAGAGTTAGAGAGACCCACTCTTTCTGTGAGTCGTGGACAAGTGGGGATACTGTAATGTTTCAAATAAATTTGATGTGGAGGGCAGAAAGTCTTAGTTGGTCACTGTGTGGCTACTCCTACAATAAGAAGATTTTAAATGAGTGCTGGACACTTTCTCTGGCTTTATTGATATTGTGTCTGTTATTTGTAAGTGGTTCTGCCACTGGCTGCATTAGTAGTGGTAAAAGGCCAGAAGTACTTATGCTGTAAGTACAGAGTGGTAGAAGCCAGGGCTTCATGGCCAGCAGTAGGGGCAGAAATAACAAAATAATCTCAGTTGTGGTCATATTCAGTCATATTCAGCAGTGCATCGTTAGATACATTTTGGAACTGAGTCAACTATGTGAACCACATAGATATAGTGCAAAAAGTAGTTGTGCTTCTATCTTCTGGTATTATTCAAATACCTACATGGGAGTGTGATTTCAGAGCCTTCTTCCAGACATACATGCTTGGATATAGAAGTAACCAGGGCTTTTCTTCCCTGATTTGTTTTATTTTAAAGGGAATAAAATAAAACAATAGCAAAACAACATAGAGAAAAACAAAAAAAGCAAAGACAATAAAAATGATACAGGGTACATATTGTTATCTTCAACAAAGTTGCTCAGATTACCAGATGTAAGAATGCAAGATTGATCAAACCATTAAAGAGAATAAAAATAATAAAAAATAGAAATGATACAGAGCTTCATTAAACAAGATGGTAGGAAATCATCAATGGTTGATATATTGTATATCATTGTCTTCAAATTAGTTGCTCAGATTACCAGATATAAGCCTGAAAATTGGTCAAAAAATTTAAGCATTAATGGTTCCTTTCAGTAAACCATTAGACAACAATGCCATTGATCATTTGAGAAATGCAAGTTAAAATAACATTGAGATTCCATCTTTCCTGATTCTTTCAGCTGTATTTTCTGCCAGGATCAAGCAGGAGTTGGGTGTAGTTAGAGCCAGGCAAAATTCCACTCATTTGAATTCCATGCAGACCTTAAAGCAGTGCCAGATAAAGATTTTCCCTGGATGTTTTTAGGATATATGCTCTAGGGCTATGGAGGCAGCTGGAATCACAGCATTTTTCAAACCCTTCCCCCAATACCTCTGTGTGTGGGAGGGCTGGTGGAGTCACAGAGTAATTTCCTCAACATATCAGTGACAGGTACCCATGTTTAGTGCTGGAAGATGGATGGTCCTAACTGTAGTTCTTCAGTCATGGTATTCACATGAAACCACACATGACTGGCCATTCTCCTTTTTTCAGGGGTAGGCTCTCAATTCCCTGGTGCTTGAGAACAGCCCTTTCTGTTCTCCCATGTTTCTCAATATCTGAGCTTTACAATGTACTGCTCATAGTCATGTGTTAGCTTCACTGTACAAAGACAAATTTGATTCACTAGAGAAATACTCATTGATCTTATGCATCAAAATTTCTATGGGGAAATTATAGAGAGGTTTTGGAACCCTATCCTGAACTCAAATATATAAAAAGTCACTTTTCAATATGTTACTTGGCTACAGCATCCTAGGTGTTCATTGTGAGATGATGGAATTTCATTTCTAAAACTATGCTACTTTTCATATTTCAGGTTACTGATTTAGTTTGGCTGAAAGCTTGTGAAAATTTCCCATAGTTGGTATTGGCAATATCTGTGCTGAGTTTGCTGGAAATCTCTTCTTCACTGTCATACCTGAATAGGGGAGATTTTCTCTCACCACCTGTGGAGATTGGATGGTAGGTATCAGGATCCATTTGTCATTACAATGCTGTGATCACAGATCTTTGGGGTTGATTTGCTTTTATCTTTCTCCTGTTAATTTCAAGAGTTCTTCCATTATCATGCACCTCAATATGCAACTGTACTTGTTCCTTTGGTTCTTTTTTGTGAAGGGGAAGGTGAGAAATGGATACCTTTATTGAGCCACATGCCCCCTGAATCAAATAATTCCTTCAAGTGATATCCTACAATGAGAATTCAAAAAAATTTTGTTGCTTGCCTGCTGATGGCAAAAACTAGGTTTAGATGAAATAATGTGAATAATCAGTTCCTTCAAGTTATTTACTGTCTGGTAGGTGAGGGAGACTATTATAAGCTAATACATATATGTTGTTCTTAGGTAAGTACAAGGTATTCAATGTATAAATAGGCAGAGTCCTTATTCAATATCCAGAGAGCATGAAAACCTTCTTGAAGAAAATGTGATTTAAACATAAAAGTTAGATGTAGAGTAGTAGTCTAGGAAAAGCAAATGGAGCTCATTATTCCAAAGAGAAGCAATGTTTACAAAAAGCTGGATATTTTCTGAAAGATCCAAAATTCATGTGTTCAGGGTGGGAGATATGTGCCATGAGATTAGTGGCAGTGTGTCTTTTATTCTAAGAAATTTTTAATTTCAACAAATATTTTCATATGTCAAAATACTAACCTCCAAGGTGATGATATTAAGAGGTAAGCTTTGAAGGGTGATTACATCATCAGTGAGGCTCTCATGTATGAGATTAGTGCCTTTACAGCTGAGACCCCAGAGAAGTATGTTAATCTTTCTACCATGTGAAGACACAGTAGAAAAACCCATCTATGAAATACAAAAGAATCCCTTCCCAGACACTGAATCTGCAGGCATCTTAATCTTGGTTCTTCTAGCTTCAAGATCTATAAGAAATAAATTTCTGTTGTTTATATGCCAGCACTTTGTGTATGTTGTTACAGCAGCCAAACCAGTCTCTAAAACAAGACTGATGAAATAAAGAGAAAACACAGTACTCAGCTTTTTGGATATGTCTAAGAAGTTTGAATAGCATATTTTCTTTGGCTTTAGATGTGACAGCAATAGCATTTCAATAGACAGTGAAGAAGGCTAAAGTCAAGGCCTACAGCTATGTAAGTTTGCACACTTTTGAAAGAAGATATATATGAGACCTGTGAAATAATATTTTAAGAAAAAACATGACTATTATGTCTGTGAAAAAATTACAAAAGAAAACAGGAAAAATGTGGAAAATATATTTTCAATTTTCATCATACAACAGTGTGACAAATACTACACAGTAATGAAAATGAAAGAAAGCTATGACAAAAACTGATTATTCCAGCATGAAGATTATTTAAGGTAAAAAGATACTGGTTTAAGAAATAAGAAATATGACAAAAAACCAATGTAAAAAATTGAATTGTGAAAAACCTTACCTTGCATATAGTAAGAATTAGAATTTTTAAAAAATGAGAAGTGTAGATTGTAATAAACGGGAAAAATTAGTCTCCAAAACACATTTAAATCAAATCCTTGGAAGTTGTGAATCTTGTCTTACACAGAAAAAGATGTGATTAAGAAAATCATCTTTTGGGAATGGTATTACATGCTTATATCCTCAGGAATCTGTTGGTGAGATAGGAACATTGCAAATGGTATTTCATTCTGGGCAACTTAATGACTGAGTTAGACACTGTCAAAGAAAAGAAAAGAAAAGAAAACAAACAAAATGCCTCAAAACATGGGTCCTAAACTCAATATTTGGTACTTCCAAAAGTGAATCATATTTAATCCTGGATTATCAAGGTAGGATTTAATAAAATCACTTGTATCCTTAGAAGTAAATGAGAAGCAGGGGGAATATTGAAAGAGACACACAGCACAGAAAGCAATAGGCAATGGAAATCAACTGAAGTGATAGAACATACAAATATCTATCCCAAAAGCTAAGAGAATTTGGAAAAGGCAAGGAATAGATACTGCCATAGTGCTTTTGTAGGGATCATGACACTACTGACAACTTGTTTTGAAATTCTGGCTTCCATAACTCTAAGACAATGCATTTCTATTGTTTTAAACCACCAAGTGTGTAGTTATTTATCACAGAAGCCACAGAAAACTAATAATTAATCTAATAATACTACAATAAAATTATTTTCATAACTTCAAATATTTCTTTTTATTTCAAGAAGATTTGATCCATATGCCAAATTTGAAAAATTCACTTTAAACATATGAAGTGTTCTAGACATCTGAGATTTGCAAAAATAAATAAAACAGGATTGTTGGCTTTGTTGTCAATATGCACTGGGAATATATTTTAAAATTAAACACATGGAATTAAGCAGAACTAAAAATTTCATCTATCATCATAGACAGTTATAAATGCAGTTAGTAGAAAATTGAAGAGAATTCAAAATCACTATTGATTGAGGTTTTTGTTTAAAAATATAAATGATATGATAACACCAAAATTGTAGGTTTATAAAGCAGGATTTTATAAAGTGATACAAAATTAATTTAGAATAAGGTGGGTAGCGAATATATTTTCTAAACTAAAATGATAAACATGTCCATGGAAATAATGGCAGAAAACTTCCCAAATATAGAGATAGAAATAAACCTACAGGTAAATGAGGCATATAGAATTCCAAAAACCATGACCAAAAGCGAATCTTTCCATGGTACATTCTACTCAAAATTCAAGAAGTCCATCGTAGAGACAAAAATCTTAAAAACTATTAGTGAAATGCAACAAATGACATCAAAGGTAAACCCATTAAAATAACAGCAAACTTCCTTACACAAAGCTTAAAAACCCGGATGGTTTGGAATAAAGTGTTTCAAACCTTAGCAAAGAATACCTTCCAGTGCCAACTTATGTATCCTGAAAACTGTCTATTAAAGCTGATAAGACAAGGAACAGTTAGTGAAATTCAAGATCCCAATACCAGTATTACAACAAATTCTCACAGATATCCTAAAAAGAAACAATGAAGACAAAAATGTCAGTAATAAATGAAAAAGGAATGATCACCCCTGACTGGACAACCAGCTATGCAAAAATGTCAAATGAGGAAATAACCAACAGGAAAATTGTGCAATGACAGGAACAATTCGATATCCCTTTCAGTAATAACTCTCAATATGAATTGTCTTCATCCCCAAATCAAAAGACAGATGGGCAGAATGACTCTAGGACAAAACCTCAATGATGTATAGTACACAATAAACAAATTTAATTGAAAAAGGTACTCCCAGATTAAAAAGCAAGGTATGGAAAAACATTCCATGCAATGAGAACCCAGAAAAAAAACAGAAGTTGCTATTCTAATTTCAAAGTGGATTTTAAGCTAAGACTGATGAGAAACGACAAAGAAATTCACTCTGTATTTGTTAGGAACCAATTCAAAAGTATCCATTAACAATTATAAACATTTATGCACTAGATATTGGTTCACACAACTTCAGAAAACAAAAACTAATGGACATGAAAAATCAGATGAACACCAATGCAGTGGTAATGAGGGATGTCAATATCCCACTGTGACAAATAAAATCATTAGAGAAAAATAAAAAAAAATTAGGGCTGAACCAAACGTGGGAACAAACAGACTTACTAGATATCTTCACTGTACTGTCCAACAACAATACAATGCACATTCTTCTCAGAAGCACATGAGACTTTCACCAAAACAGACACACACTGTCCAATAAAACATGCTTCAGGAAATGCAAAGGAATCAAAAGTATCCCATGCATTTTATCAGATCATAGTGCAATGGATCTAAAAACCAGTGGCAAAAGAAACCACATGAACTATGAAAACTCATAGAAATTAAATAATAATTTCTCAAACAATCAATAAGTATCAAATGAAAGTAAAGAACAAATTTGACAGTGTCTCCAGTCAAATGTTAGTGCCAGTATGACAAACCAGAATCTATGGGACATGATTAAAGAAGTCATAAGAAAGAAGTTCATAGCAATTAAGTTCCAAATCAGAAAGGAGGCACACAAATAAATAATCTAATGATCCACTTCATATCCTAGAGAAACAAAAATAATTCAGACACAAAGCTTATAAGAGGAAGGAATTTATAAATACCAGGGAAGATAATAAAATTTTGACTATAAAAACACTACAAAAATGAGGAAATTAATGAGATAGTTCTTGGGAAGATTAAATGAAAAGACAAATCCATACCTAATCTTAACAAAATGAGGAAAGCAAAGACCCAAGTGTATGCAATTAGAAATGAAAAAAGTGAAAACATATTGGATTCTGCTAAAATCCACAAGATTATTTGTACCTACTTTGAAGAGCTGTATTCTAATAAATTGGAAAATTTAGAGGAAATGGATAAATTCCTAGATACATTCAAACTTCCACAGCTGAACCAAGAAGATACAAAAATCTTGAATAAGTCAATATCAGCCAGTGAAATTTAAGAAGTAGTAAAAACAACTACCAACAAAGTAAACTCCAGATCTTGATAAATTCAATGCCAAATTCTACAAGAACATTAGACAAGATGTATCACCAGTGCCCCTCAAAATCTTTAATGAAAATGAAAAAGAGTCAATACTCCCAAAGTCACTCTTGACAACAAGCACTACTGATTCTAAAACCAGATAAGTACCCAACAAAAAAATAGTAGTCCAGGTTAATCTCAGATGCAAATATCTTCAGAAAGATACTGGGAAACATAATGTAGGAAATCATCAAAATGTTCATTTATCATAACAAAGTACAACTCATTCCAGGGATTGAGGGATAGTTCAACATATGCACATCAATGAATTTAATACACTGCATGGACAAAAGCAGGACAAAAATCACATGAGTATCTCAATATATGAAGAAACAACATTTGACAAAATTCAATACATAACTTTAAAAAAAGTTGAAGTAAATAAGAATAGATGGTGTTTGTTTCAAACTTATAAAAGCCATCTATGACAAATCAATCTTCAACATACTAAAAGGAGGAAAGATGGAAGGTTTGCCTTTCAAATCAAAAACAACACAAGAATGTCTGTTATCACCACTTTTGTTTAATATAGATTTTAAAACATTAACTAGAGCAACAAGATAAGAAAAAGAAAGAAAAGGAATATAGATAGGAAAAGAAGAATTTAAATTATCATTATTTAAAACTGGTGCATACATATTTACAGTTGTTAACTGTTATTGTTAAATTGATCACTTAACAAATATGTAGTGAACTTATTTGTCTCTTCTGATCAGTCTTAGCTTGAAATCTACATTGAAATTAGGATAGCAACTTCTGCTTTTTTCTGGGTTCCCATTGCATGGAAACAGACTGCAAGGTATACTACAAAGCTACAGTGATTAAAAAAAAATAGTATTTGGAAAAAAGTTTTGTAGATTGATGAAACAGAATAGAAGATAGAGAAACAACTCTAGGCATATTAACCTGTGTTATTTTTGACAAACGATCCAGATCAATTTGCTAGAGAGAAGATAACTTATTTAAGAAACAGTGCCAAGAAAATTGGCTATCCACATGCCAAAGGGTGAACATAGGCCCATTCACTAAACTAAAATCAAGCTGAATCAAAGACCTATATAGTGGAATAGAAATGCTGAGTTTTCCAAAAGCCAAAAGAGGTAAAACTCTTAAAGATATAGTTGTGGGCTAAGACTTTCTGAACAAAAACCTGGTTGCACAAGAAATAATACCAATAATCAAGGAGTAGCACCTTCCACTGCCTTCTTTTTTTTTTTTTTTTTGGTTTTGATTTTTCTCCGGTACCGGGAACTGAACTCACGACCTTGCGCTTGCCAGGCAAGCGCTTTGCCACTGAGCTAAATCCCCAGCCCCTCCACTGCCTTCTGTCAGGCAACAGCCAAGTAGGAACTCAGGTTAACACTGGTGAGGGCTGTAGCCCCTCCCAAGACCTCCTAACCCCTCTTGTAGTGGCTCAACAGAAAGCCAGGTGAAAAGAGTGGAGAAAAGTAGCTCATTCTACCACCTTCTACCACGACACAGTAACCCAGCAGGAACCCTGGTGAAGAGTGTCTAGGAGAGTAGCCCTTTCCACCATCTCTTGATCACCTCCACCCAAATTAACTACACCAGAGGGCCCAAAAAATGGCCTCCACCTTTGCTATTGCCCTGACTAAAGTGAACTGCTTCAGAAGGCCCAGGGAAAGAGGGAATGCCAGCCATACAGTTAGGTCTCAACCAGGAAGCACAGAATGGACATGGGAGAATAGTGGCATGAAAAGTTTGAAACAACAATAACAATTTGAGCCAACAATGGGTTGGGGATTTAGCTCGGTGGCACAGCACCTGCCTGGCAAGCATGAGGTGTGAGGTTGATTCCCGGTACTGAAAAAATAAATAAATAAATGAATAAATTTGAGCCAACAAGTGACTGAGGCCTCCACGTGACCCGTAATGAACTTGGGAAGAACCCAGGACTCAGTAACCAGCTTTTTTCTATTTTTAATTTTTAATTTTTTCTCTCTTTCTCTTCTCTTTTCTTATTTGTTCTTCTTCCTTTTTATCGTCTCTTTCTTGGTTTTTCTTCTTGTTTTTTTTTTTTCCTTTGTTTTCTGAATGGCTAGGGAGAACTCCAGTCACAGAAAGCTAATCTTGTTCCTCAAAACCAGAGACCAAGTTCACATAATCCCTCAAATATTCCTTATTTATTCTTTTCCTGACCTCTTCTCTAGTTTCTCAAAGCTTATGTGATCATCTTTGTCCTCCAGTGTTGCTTCTAATTCCTTTGTGGTTTCTTTGTTTTAAACACTAGCCTTCCTAAATTTCCCCATGTCAGGGTAAAACCACTCTACCAAGGGGAAACACTGCATATAAACTCCAAATTTATGATTGGTTCTTTTATATTCTGTAGACTCTGCTCCTATGGACTAAAGTACAAAATCAATAATTACCACAGTTTGTCAATTTTTACGTAATGCTTCATGCTACTGTTATTGCTAATTTTACTACTTTAGTTAAGATGTTATATCTGTTATAATTAGTATTTCTCTCTTCTGTAGCAATAGGGGAAGCTCTGCAGTAATAACCTCATCACAGACCTACAACAAAAGACTGGGCACTGAACCAAACAAATACCAGTATTCCACTCTTAATTAACTGGAAAGATAAGATCTTGTGACAGACATGAAGCATGAATCTGCTATATACAGAAGACATTCACTAATATAGACTTTTCCTACAGAAGCCTTGATATTAGTGACACAGCTACCCACTGCAAAAAACTCACAAGGATCATCAGAGAAATCAAAATAATTTTAAAATAGAAAATGACAAGATGAAAAAGTAAAATGGAGTCTCAGAACTTCAGTCTACTCAGAATAAGTCCAAGAGATATTGACACTGAAGAAACTGGAAGAAAGACACCAGAAATCTCTGAAGTGATAACAACTGGAGTAAATAAAAAAATCCATGAGACCATAGAGGAAATCAGATCCAAAATAATCTCTCAGAAAAAAAGGAGTATCAACACTTATAAAGGTAATGCTCAGCAAATTTAGAGTACAGAGACAGAAAAAATGGATAATGATAAGAAGAGGATGGGGGGCTGGGGATTTAGCTCAGCGGCAAAAGCGCCTGCCTGGCAAGCGCAAGGTCGTGAGTTCGGTTCCCGGTACCGGAGAAAAACCAAAAAAAAAAACCAGTAAAAATTCCATTGGAAGCTGGAAAAATTGCTTGAGTGAACCTGAAGACAGACTTTCAGACTTTGAAAACAGGATCATGGCTAGTGATCATGAGAGGAAAGATCCCTTGAAAATAACAAAACATCAGGAAATAACAATTCAATAGCTGCAAGACAACACAAAGAAAAACAATATAAGAATAATTAGTGTCAATGAAGAAGTAGAAGTCAACACAAATAACATAAAAAAATAAGATCTGCAGAAGTAAGGGCAGAAAATTTCAAAAGCATGGAAAAGAATCTAACATACAGTTAACTGAGGCATATAGAATACCAAATACCCATAACCAAAATAAATTTACACCCATACATATAATAATTAAGATCGCAGAAATTCAGCCCAATAACAGAGTATTAAAAACTGTCAGAGAAATAAACAGATCACCTATATAGGAAAGCCCATCAGAATCATGGCAGACTTCTCAACACAAACTTAAGTCAAGAAGAGTTTGGAGTGATGTATTTCAAGTCCTGAAAAATAGCAACTTCCAACCCAGATTGATGTAAGCTGCAAAACTATCTTTCAAAATTAATGGAGAAATAAGATACATCCATGACAAAGAACAAATGAAGAAATTCATGAACACCAAATTGACACTACAAAAGGTACAGAAAGATATTCTGAACAGAGACAAAAATGACCAAAACTCCAAGAACAACAAAAAAATTAAAATTACCAAACTGGGGAAACAAGCAGAGAGGAAATGTAGAGAACCAATAGCAGGAAAATAGGACAAAGACAAACCAATACATATCAGGTATAACTATTAAGCTAAATGACCTCAGCTCACCAATAAAAAGAAACAAACATGCAGAATGAACCAAGAAACAAAATCCAACAATATGCTTTATACAAGAAACATATTTAATAAGAAATTCATAAAATAAACATCAAAGGGTGGAAAATAATTCTCTATGCAAAAGGAACCCAGAAAAGGAAGGGTAACTATTTTGTTTGCAAAGTGAACTTCAAACAAAGAATGATAAAAGTAATGAAGAATGTCATTACATAATTTTTAGGGGAAAATTTCAAGAGGAAGAAGTAACAGTCATAAATATTCATGCACTAAATACAGGAGAATCCAACTATAGAAGCCAAATATCAATAGACATAAAAACTCAAATAAGCAATGACACATTTCTAACAGGGAACTTTGAAACCACATTGTCCCAAAAAATAAATGTGATAGACAAAAAATTTTCAAAGAAATAACAGAAGTGAACCAAACCTATGAACAAATGAACTTAGTAGATGTTTGCAGAGTGTTCCACCCAACAACATCTGAATACACATTCTACTCAGCTGCATATGGGATGTTCCCCTACATAAGCCATATAGTAGGCCAGAGAACATGATTAAATAAATGCAAAGTAATTAAAATTATCCCATGGATATCATCAGACCATAGTGCAATAAAATTGGAAATGAATGACAAAAGAAACTGCAAAATATCAATAAGCAGATGGAAATTAAGTAATACCCTCCTGAATAACAAATGGGCCACAGATCAAATGAGAGAAGAAAATAAGCAATATCTACAATCAAATCAAAATACAAATACAACTTACCAGAACCTGGGAGATGCAAAGAAATCAGTCCTGAGAGAGAAATTTATACTGGTGAATTATCACATAGGAAAACAGAATGAGCACAAATAAACAACCTAATGCTGCACCTCAAGCTTCTAGAAAAATAAGAGCAAGTCAAGTCCTAGATAGGAGGAAAGTATAGATTAGAGAAAAATTTGATTCAATTGAGCTTGAGAAAAAATACAAAGAATTAATGAATCAATGAGTTGATTCTTTGGAACAATAAACAAAATTAATAAACCCATAGTAAACCTTATCAAAAAAAGAAAGAAAAAATAGAAATCCATTCTATTCAAAAAATAGAATAAAAAGTGTGGAATTACTGCAGGACCTAGGGAAGTTCATATCACCAATACCTACTTCAAAAATCTTTACTTGCAGAAGTTGGAAAACGGAAGATATGGATAGATTCCTAAAACCTATGAATTACCAAAGCTGAATCAAGAAGATATAAAAATCCTGAATAACAATATCAATTAATGAAATTAAAAATGTAATAAGAAATTTACCAAAAAGGAAAAGCCAAGATTCTGAGGGATGTATGGCTGAATTCTGCAAGAAATTTAGATTTAATGCCAATATTCTTCAAAACCTTTAATGAAATTGAAAGGGAAGCAACTCTCCCTAACTCATTTCTGGAGGCATTACTATAATACCAAAGCCAGAGAAAGACCCCGCCAAAAAAGAGAACTACAGGCTAATCTTGCTAATGAATGCAGATGTAATTATCCTTAATGAATTTCTAGCAGACAGAATTCAGCAAATCATCCAGAAGATTATATATCATGACCAAGGAGGTTTCATCCCAGGAATGCAAGGATAGTTCAACATATGAAAATTAGTAAATGTAATACACCAAATCAAAGGGGCTAACACAAAAATCACATAATAATCTGAATAGATGCAGAAGATGCTTTCAATAAAGTCCAGTGCTGATTCATGCTAAAAGCACTACAGAAAATAGGAATACATGGTGTTTACCTCAATCTGATAAAAGCCATCTATGACAAATCAACAACCAACATCATCCTAAATGGAGATAAACTAATAATGCTCACTGTAAATTCAAGAAAAAATCAAGGATGACAAGTATCACCACTCCTATTCAGTATAATTCTGAAAATAGCTAGATAAATTGGACAGGAGAGAGAAATAAAAGGAATAAGGATAGGAAAGGAAGAATTTAAATTATCATTGTTCCCAAATGCCATGATACTATACATAGAAGATTTCAAACTCCATGGAAACACTTCTAGAATTAATACCCAAATTGAGTAGTGTAGCTGGATATAAAGTCAACACTCAAAAATCAATAGCATTCTTGTATGCAAACAACAAACTCATTGAGAAAGAAATTAGGGAAATAATGACCTTCATAACAGCATCCAAAAAATGAAATACTGAGAAATCAGTCTAACAAATTAACTAAAAGATTTACACATTGAAAATTACATCACTCTTGAAAAAGAGATTGAAGAAGATATTAGGAAATGGAAAGATATCCATTGTATATAGATAGGAAGAATCAGCATTGTGAAAATGGCTATACTGCCAAAACTGTTATACAGATTTCATGCAATCTCAATCAAAATAACATTAATATACCTCATAGACCTAGAGGAAACATTCTTAAAATTCATTTGGAAATGGATGTGACCTAGAATAGCAAAGGCTAGCCCCAAGTCTATCACCATGAATGAAACTCAATTCAAAATGGATCACAGATCCCAACATTAAAAGAGAAACACTAAATCTATTGGAAGAGAAAGTAGGTAAAAAGCTTGAAGACATAGGGGTAGGCAGAGAGTTCATGAACAAAAACCAAACTGCACATGAAACACTTGAAAGAATCAACAACTGGGATCTCATCCTACTGAAAAGTTTCTGCACATCTAAAGAAATCACCAGCAGAGTAAAAAGAAAACCCACAAACTTGGAAAAAATTTTAGCTGATTGTCCCTCAGACAAAGGGCTTCTATCTAGAACATATAAAGAATTTTAAAATATCAGCCCCCCCCCCCCCCAAATTCAAAGACTCAATCCAAAAATGGGCAGCTGCGATGAATACACACTTCTCAGATGAAGAAATACAAAAGACAAATAAATACATGAGAAAATGCTCAAAATCATTAGTCATTTGAGAAATGCAAATTAAAACAACACTGAGATTCCACCTTACCCCAGTAAGAATGGCTACCATTAAGAAATCAACCAATAAAAACTGCTCGCGAGGCTGTGGAGAAATAGGAACTCTTCTCCACTGCTCGTGGGAATGCAGAATGGTGAATCCACTGTGGAAATCAGTTTGGAGATTCCTCAGGAAACTAGGACTACAGGTCCCATTCATCCCAGCTATTCCCCTTCTGGGTATTTTCGCAGAAGATATAAAAACATCATATCACAGTGATATATGTGCACCTATGTTCATAATAGCACAATTGGTAATTGCTAAATTGTGGAAGCAACACAAGTGTCCATCCACCGAGGATTTGAAAGGAAAATTGTGGTACTTTTATATAATGGAATATTACTCATCTACAAAGAAAGATCCACTCAAGGCTTTTATAGGTTAATGGTCACAACTAGAGACCATACTCATAAGTGAAATAAATCAGACCTGCATGTGCAAGCACTGCATTGTCTCACTAGTGTAAAACCTGGAAGAGTTAATAAAAAGGTATGGTTGACATTGTGAGGTATGGTAGACATTGTGAAATGAAAGAAAAACACTCAGGGGTAAAAGGCAACTGGGATGTAGTAAAAGAGAAGGGAAAGAAGGAGAAACTTTGTATGTATGTATATACAGAATAGTTAACATAGTTGATCTACTGTCTTCTATTTCTTTGCTGAAAAAAAATGTTAATGAGTCCTTGATTGATCAATATTGCATGTCTATATTTGTTTTCATGAGAAACCACTTTGAAGATATCAATATGTAATACAACAAGCATTGTTACTTTCCTACCACTTTCTTTGTAACTTTGTATTTTTTGTATTGTTCTTTTGCTATTTTCTAAGAGGTTGCCTGTCTGTTAATGTTTTCCTCTTTTTATTTTTAAAATAAAAAAAAATAGAATAGCAAAGGCAATCCTGGACAGAAGAGGTTAGGTAGGGGGCATCGCAGTTCCTGACTTGAAATTATTACAGAGGTTATGTGATAAAATGAACATGGTCGTGGCAAAAAACAGAACTGAGGACCAACAAAGCAGATTAGAAAATTCTACACAACTCCAATCACACTCAGCCACCTTATCTTGACAAAGAGGTCAAACATGTTCAATGGAAGAAAGTTAACCTCTTTCACAAATGGTACTGAAGAAACTGGCTTTCCACATGCCAAAGACTAAAACTAGACCCATGTCTATCACCTCTCACAAAACTAAAGTCAAAATGGATCAAAGATCTAAATTTTAAAAGAGAAACACTAAATCTACAGGAAGACAAATTAGGTAGAAATCAAGAAGACATAGGGGTAGGCAGAGATTCATGAACAAAAAACATACTGCAAGGGAAGTACTTCAAAGAATCAATAACTGAGATATCATGTTATTAAAAAGTTTCCGCACATCAAAAGAAATCATCAACAAAACGAAATGAAAACCCACAGATTCTGAAAAAAGTTAACCAACAGTCTCTCAGATAAAGGACTTCTCTCTAGAACATACAAATAACTGAAAAAAATTAGGCCCCTCAAATTTAAAGACCCAATACAAAAGCGGGCATCAGTGATGAATCCATGCTTATTAGATGAAGAAATAAAAATAATAAATATATGAAAAAGTGTTCAACACCATTTATCATCTGAGAAATGCAAATTTCAACAAACTGAGATTCCATCTCACTGTAGAAAGAATGGCCAGGCTCAATAAATCAATGAATAACAAATTCTGGTGGGGTTTTGGGCAAAAAGAACTCTTCTCCACTGTGGGAGGGCAGACTGGTAAAATCATTTTGGAAATCAGTGGAGATTCCTCAAAAACCAGGACTAGAGGTACCATTTGACTGGCCTCTTCCACTTCTAAGTATTTTTCCAGAAGAATTGATAACATCAAATTGCAGTGGTACATGTACACCCGTGTTTATAGCAGCATAATCTATAAGAGCTAAATCTTGGAAACAACACAAATGCCCACCAACTGAGGAATGATAAATAAGATGTGGTAGTTCTATATAATAGAGTATTACTCAGCTGTGAAGGATAAACTCAAGTCTTTTCTAAGTAAATGGATGCAACTGGAGTCCTTACTCATAAAAGAAAAAAATCAAACTCACATGTGTAAACATTGTCTTGTCTCCCTGGTGTAGGAATTTAAAACAGTAAGATACAAAATCTGCAACAGATATGGAGAAAGGCAAGTTACTGGTGAAAAGAAAACACCTTGAATGGAGGAAAGGAGAATATAAGGAAGGGAAATATATATATACAAGACAGTTTACATAATTACACTACTAATTTCTTTTAGTTCAATGAAAAGATTAGTTTTTTACTTATATTGATTAATTTTGTATGTCTCCATTTTGTAATCTGAGCAACTACTTTGAAGACAACAATATGCAGTACATTAACCATTGTTAATTTCTTATTATCCTGGTTTGAAACTCTGTACCATTGTTTTCTCACTTTAAAATACAAAATACCAATAATCAGCAAATGGTATTATATCAAATTAGAAAAGCTTCACAGCAAAGAAAGCAGTAAGAAATTGAAAATAGAGACTGAAAATGTTTTTCCAGGTACTTGTCAGACACAGGACTAACCTAATTAAAAAATGGGCATCTGACATGAATGGTCACTTCTCAGATGAAGAAACACCAATGACTAATGTACATATTATAAAGTATTCACCATCACTGGCCATTCAAGAAATGCAAATTGAAACACTGTGATCCCATCTCACTCCACAAGAATAACTACCCTCAAGAAATCAACCAATAATAGCTGGCAAGTCTATGAAGTGATAGGAACCCTTTTCCATTGCCGATGGGACTGTAAAAGAAAACAAACAGCAGTTTCTCAAAAAATTAGGGTAAAAATTTCATTTGACCCACATACACCCCAGCTAGATATCTTCCCAAAAGTGTTAAAAATTTCATACCACCATGATGTATGCATACTAATATTTATTTCAGCAAAATTCATCATAGCTAAAATTTGAAATCAGCCTGTGTGTTCATCAATAGATGAATCAATAAAAAGTGTTAGGGATACACAATTTAATACTCCTAAGGCATGAAAAGGATATAGTTGAGCCATATGTAGAAAAATGGATGCACCTTGAGAGTGTAATATTAAATGAAGTAACCTAGACACACAAGGTGAAATATCACATGATTTCTTTCATATCAAGTTCTATCTACCTATCTATCCATCCAATAAATGAGAAATTATATGAAAAAGAGAAATGAAAAGTATTATAATACAGTGCAAACAATGTATCTAAAGTGTACCTTGACTTGCTACAATGCTCATATATGTTTTAAACATTATTTGGCCTATTAGTTTGGTTTTCAATCTGTGTACGTAACCATTAAGTGTAAAAGATCTTATAAATAAATAAATACATCTATTGTTAAAAAATAAAAGGAGGTGGGGGAGAAGGGAATTCAAATGTGTTATATATATGTGCCAATCCCCTACAGTGAATGAAATCATTACATACTGCAAATATGTACTAATAATAGTAAACAAACAAACAAAATAAAACAGAAATATACGGGAAAGAAATGTTGAATGAATTGATTTTTAGGCTTTCAAAAAGGAGAAATTATTGAGACCTGATGAGAATTAAAATAATGAGATCTCAAAACTCTGACATGATAGATACAGCACCTAAAACTATTCTATAGTACAGGATGAGAAATAAAGCCTCTATTTTTTCCCATTTGAGATTGCAATGATTTCAATATGATTTGTCTCTTTCAAAACACTGTTGAAATTTGACTACCAAAATAATGTTAGTAGTTTGTTAAGAAGGATTAATGACTTCCTTACAAGAGGAGTCTGTGCAGGACAGTAATTTGTGAAAAAGTGTGGCTGACTTTCCTGTTTTGTCTCCTGCATACATTCTCTTAGCCTTCTACTTTGTGGCATAAGTTAGACTGGCACAAATATCTCCAGTGATGGAGCCACCCATCTGGGGTTTCCAAACTTTAGAAACCCACATCAAAATAAACTGCTTTTCATAATAAATTACTAAGTCTTAGATTTTCTGTTACCACAAGAAGAAGCATACTATGCTAGAGATTCATATATATCATATGTCTGATATGTTCTGCAAGGACTTATAATATTCAACCGTTCCTGAACTTATTTGTACATGGAGCCCATTTCTTAAGGCATACTAACTATTCTCCTCTGGACATAAACTTTAGAATTCCTATCGTGAAAGTGCCTATAAAAGTCAATATGTATGATAAATGGTAATCTACCCCCCAATCTTATCAGTAAAGGGGATTAGAAGAAGGAGCAAGCAGTCAAGGTACAGATTTAAGGGGCTTTTCTAATATGAACAAGGCCTTAAGTCTTGCACACACACACACATACTCACACACAAATGTACATAAGCAATTAAATTCAAAAATAATAATAAAACAAAAAATAATAATTAAGTTCATTAGCATTCCTTTTTACTTTTTTGTGTTTTTTTTTTAATTTTTTTTTTGTAATAAGGACCTATTTGTAACAGGATTTTATTGAAGAGCGAAAGTTCTCCAGATTTTTTAACCACCACATCCACTTAAGTCAATAATGCCACTACAATTAAACTTGACACGTCACCATATCCATGTACGCTTCACCTACAACCACAAACATTTAGTGTCATGAGTGCAGTACCTCAGATTGTAACTTGTTCAAGTGCTCCACAGGACAATCAAATATTTCTAATAAATTTTAACTTAATAAAAAAAATTGTCTTGCAATATAACTACTACATGATCAAAACTGAGCCAATGGTTCTTCTCTTTCTCTCACTCAAGGATTGTGAGTGATCTTTTCCTAACAGCAAGATATATGGAAGACATCATGTCTGCAAAGTAGGAGGAGAAAAAGGCAGAGGAATCCTTCACTCCAAATGAGATTAGGGAGACGTGTAAAATATGGGAATCACTGAAAAATTTTGTAGAATATACCACCTGAATAAAGCTTTAACAGTGAGGTGGATGAAACTGTTTAATGACATTTCAATGTCAAATTTCTGTGAAATCTTTAAAAGGAGGCAAAAGCAAATGTCCTTGGATAAGTCCTTTTGCATAAAAAATGGTTCCATTAAACCAATAGATAGTAATAACTTTATTAGTAATAGTGAAAGGTGTCCTACACAGTAACCCTGCTCTCCCTTGTCTTTCACACACTAGTCACAAGTGTTTTCAAATGATAGCATATGTTAATTTGCTTATTGTTCTTTATAATTACATAATTATTTACATAATTATTTTATATTGTATTACAGTATTGTAATCATTTTATAAGAATATTTTGGGTTGTGGAACGAATCATTTGAGATTCTGTTATTCCTTATGGGGTAATTCATTTTGATAAACAAGTGTTTCAGATTACAAGCATGTTTCCAGAGCAAATTATGCTCATAGACCAAGGTTTTACTGTATTTTCTACTCAGAAAGTGGGAATGAAAAGAGAGATTGTTTGCTTTTTACCTGCTTCGCAGAGTAAACACTCCACTTCACAAAGCAGTGTACTACAAAATAAGATCAGTGTTTAGATTTTTCAGATAAATTCCCTCCACCACAAAGATAAAATTATTATGAAAAAAGATTTAAAATTGAGAAGCTCATACATGTGAATTTGTATAATTTTTCAAGTTTCTTATTTAAAAATGCACAAATGATAAAACTCATTTTTGTTCCTTTCTAAATATATGAGAAATGATAGAAAGAATGCTGCATTGAAGTTAGGATACTAAGGCTCTAATTTAATTTTTCCCAATTAATAAATATATGCTGAGAGGCAAATATAGTTGCATAGTCACTAAGATTATGGCAAAATCCTTGATTTATTGAAGACAACTGACTTTATAAGGTAAATATAATTGAGTAAATTCCCAGGACTAAGTGGTAGGAAGCTTTATTTCCTTACCTATATCTCTAATGATTGTTAGAAAAAAATCATTCAGTCTTGTGGAAAATGCATTTCTAGTCAGCTCTTGTTTTTGATTTTCTGATACTGCCGTATTCTTGTTCTTCATACGCTTTTTATATGTTGTTCTAAGAATGCAGTCACTATACAAGTAAGTGCCATATAAAACCTTCTCTAGTATTTCCTTTAAGCAGCATTAATCAGCACTTGATTACAGCAGGCTTTCATTGATGCTTTAGAAGCATTAAGAGTATAGAAACATAGAGGTCAGAAAAGCATGTTTAAAATGGTATAAACATGCTTTGGCTAATGTGGTTACCAAAAAGTTATCACTGATTTGTTGACACTTGTTAGCACTTCTACTGTTTTATTTTATCCCTCATTTTTACCAACAACAAACATCAATGCCCACTTGATACGTTCTTCTCAAAAAATTAGGCTATTTACTGAGTTTAAAACTCTCTCCATTTCCCCAACAGGCCATATACAAGGGACAAACTTTTTTTTGAGACTGGGTCTCACTGTGTAATTCAGACTGGCCTTGAGTTCATTAAGTAGCCCAGGCTGGCCTCAAACTCACAGTGATCCTCCTGCCTCAGCCTCCCAAATGCTGGGGTGACAGGAATGCACCACTACACCCAGCTGGTATAAACTTTTTACATCTATCTATTTACGCATTTCCTTTAGAATTATGCTGTCAAATTTTAAAGTAGCATTAGTTTCACATTCATGAAATTTAAAATATTTACTTCAATTACCTCTAAAGCAGAGATAAGGAGCTACACAATAAAAAAGGGTTATGTAGTAGTCCAGAAATATCCATGAGGGATTGGGTTTGAGCTCTACAGATATAAAAACCTGCAGATCCTTAAAATACTTATATGAAATGTTGCAATGTATGTACATAACTTACATACTTTTTTTCCATATAAATGAAATAATTTCCCAATTGCTTATCATACCCAACATAATATAAATATTAGGTAGTTGTTGTTTTTCTATATTAGTTAGTATATAATGACAAGAGAAAAAAGTTCTACACCTAACTCAGACTCAGACAATTCTTTTTTCAAATGTTTAATATTCGTGTTTAGTTGAATCTGTTGATGTAGAACCCATTAATATAGAGGGACAACTACACGAATAGACACGAAAACACAAATATACATACAAGAAATAATGTGTATACAAGTGTAGGTTAATATAGTTACTAAGTTTGAATATTAAATTTAAATGTAGAATCTAAGGACAATAATATGAAAAGACAGTGAGGTATCCAATATTTATTATTTGATAAAAAGAACATCAGTTTTTAAGAGGGCTATTAAACTTTTCATTATACTAATTTCTTTTAAAAAAGTTTTTATCAATACATACTTGCAGTATATAATGTTTAAATTCCTTGGTGGAGTTGGTACATGCACGTAACTCATCTTAATACTGTTTCTCATCCACTTTCCCTTCACCCTCTCTCCATAAAATCCATTATACTCTTCACTACATAATCAAAAGCATCTTATCTATTTCAGAGGATACAAAATCTTATTTTAACAGAAACTTTCTTAGCTTTTCTGTATAGTTTCTATAGATAAACGCAACAATAAAAATAGTAGTTGAAGGTGAAGTTCATGATGAAGCCCAATAATTTCTAGTGATTAAAGAATGTATAAAGTTAATATTAAAATAAGTAGTGTGGGTGTATAGTAAGTTCATTAGGCAGGAGACAATAAACCGGTAGTGAAAGACCAGATACATTCTGCCACTTGTTTTTCATGGCACATGAGCCATGTATATTTCACTGTCTAAATACTTGGACAAAATCAGAGAAAGAATATTGTTTGGTGACATATGGAAGTTAAATGAAATTAAAATTTCAATGTCCACAATTAAAACTTCATTTGAATGCAGCTATACTTTATCAGCAGGAACACTGGAAAACAGAAAACAAAGTGTTCAGAAAGTCAAACCCCCAACCAAGTATGTTATTTACAAGAAAGGGATCTTTCAAAAATGATTGTGAAGAAAGCTTTTTCATGAAAAGAAAAAGTGATAGAAATGGTTGTTGGAAAATAATATGGGATAATAAAATAAATCAGGATACATTCTAGTTCATAGCTGGAAAATAAAATCACAATATAATGAATGAGACTAGAATCTTATTAATCAATACATTAAAATTTTCTTCTTAAACACAATTTTTCTCTGTAGACATCCATAATTCTACAAATGGTAACTAAAGGTTAAATTGGTTGTAAAATATTCCTACTCTCGTTAAATTTAGCCTAGTAACTTTCTCATGTGCATCATAAATAATGAGTAACAATATAGGTTCTCTTTAAAAAATGGTATTACTGAAATGCTGAAGGAATCACAGATTAGACCTTTAAATCCTCTGGAGTTTAGAAACCAAAATCAAGGACCCACCACCACATTTTGTCTGTAATCACTATAGATTTAGGCATTTTTTTTCCTTTTGAATTTACCAACATATTTTCAGGTTTCTGAGCCTGTGAGAAATTTTATTATTCAACCTGTAAAGCCAAGAATCCTTAATAATAGATATCTGTAAAGTTTTTCAAGGGAACTTATATGCTCTATAAAGTTATTGATCATAAATTCCTTAAAATTGGTCATATCTTCTACACATATTTGCAAATATGACATTCCAGTAAAACACTTGATAGTACAAACAAATTTTCTGGTTGGGTTCTGTTACAAGGAAACAGATTCTTTTTTTTTTTTTTTTTTTTTTGTTTTTGTTTTGTTTTTCTCCGGTACCGGGAACCGAACTCATGACCTTGCCAGGCAGGCGCTTTGCCGCTGAGCTAAATCCCCAGCCCCAAGGAAACAGATTCTTATTGAATGTATAAATTTATGACCATGAAACCAGAAATATTCACAGCTAGCTTCTGTGCTATAGGAACAACATGCATGACTCCATTGTAGACATTGACACACTTATTCTAAAATTCATATTGAAACAATGAACCTAGAATAAACAAAGCCATACTGAAAAAGAACAAGATATAGTGACACTTGTCCAAGAATAGAACTTTAGATACAGTGAATAATCCAGGGTTAAGATGACATATTCATGTTCAAGTTATTTTTAACAAGAGAAATCAATAGTTGGCCATACTGAGGTCTCTTCGTAAATACCAAATCAACTTTTTACTACTTTCAAGATTTTCTCCTTGAATGTCTTTCAATATCTTTTTTACTTTGATGTGGTTACTGGTGAGTCTTTCTGTTTTTATCCTACTAGATATTTATTAAGCTGTTTGCATAGATACACCATCAGCTTTGAAATAAATTGGTTGTTTCATTCATTATTTTCTTAAATATATTTTGCTCCTTTCTCTTGTTTCTTTTGTCTATAACATGTATAACTGTGTTGTTTGATAATATACTCAATTCTCACAGTTTGGTTTAGAATTTTTTTTGTATTTTTAATTTGCAGAATCCATTGTTATATCTTTAAGCTTGTTTATTTATTGTTACCAATCCAATTATCCTCTACTCAATTTTCTCTAGTGAATTTATGTTTCTAGTTATATTTTCTGACTCACATCTTCCAATAGTTTCTCTTTTACAGTTTCAATCTCATTATTGATAGTATGTTGTGGGGGCAATGTTATAACCATATTTTCTGCTAACATTTACACTTGTAACATTTGTTTTATTTTTGCTGATAAAGTGGGTATCTGGTCTGTCTCAAAGCACTTTCTTTGGCTAGTTCTTCCCATTGTATAAGTGATACTTTCTTTGAATGTCATATAGCTTTTGTTTGTAAACTACACATTTTAGATAATACATTATAGCATCTATGCATATTTCCCCTCTAAGATGTTGTCATTGATTTTTTATTTATTTGTTTACTGTTACTTTAGAAAATTCTATTCCTCCTTTCCCCTTATTCCTGTTCTCAATATACAGTCTCTAATATTACTTCCCAGAAAGGCATAGATTTTTGTGCAGTCACAATCACCATGAAATCTTTGTGATTTTATAAGGCTCTTTTCCTGTGTTTTGGGACTACACTAATATGTTAAATTTTTAACTAGTGTCCACTAATGTCTCTATAACTTTCAACAATATCCTGGAGCATAAATTGTTGCATAAGCCAACCTCATCAAATTCTGTCTCCCGGGAAAAGTTTCTCAAGTCAGTGTCTGATTTTTGTTCTCATCCAAAGAAAATTTCTCCTATCATATTTATAATTCTCTCTTCTAAACTAGAGTTACAAAATGTTGAGCTTTTTTCCTGACTCTTTTCCAAATTTTCTTTCACTTCACATAGTATATAAACACACTTGCAGTGAGCAAAAGTTGAGGGAATTCTCAGTTTGCCACTACTGGCTGGAAACCATGATTTCATTGGCTGGAGCAAGTGTAATCAAGGCCTCAGGGTTCTCATCATGCTGTGCTCAAGGTGGAGACTCTATTTCATGAGTGGAGGGGAAGTGGAAAATGGGACATTCCTTCTCAACTGCACTTGGTGAATTAGCTACAGCAACAAGCATTTGGGAACAGGATGAGAAACACTTATACTCTTTTTCCAGAAAGACAGAAATCTGCCTGGGAACCAGTAGATAAAGAAACTCTGGTATAGTGTGCTGGAGTAGATCTGGGAATTGGTACAGAGAAAAGTATCATCTTTTTCTGTGTTCAGTGGTACTGTTGGCTCCTTCAAATGATTCTTTCCAGGTTTTTGTTGTCCTGAGCAAAGAAGGTCTCTTTCTCTCTCTCTCTCTCTCTCTCTCTCTCTCTCTCTCTCTCTCTCTCTCTCTCTCTCTCTC
>NW_004955503.1:4335902-4347746 GCF_000276665.1 Chinchilla lanigera
TGTTGTCCTGAGCAAAGAAGGTCTCTTTCTCTCTCTCTCTCTCTCTCTCTCTCTCTCTCTCTCTCTCTCTCTCTCTCTCTCTCTCTCTCTCACACACACACACACACACACACACAGAGTGAGAGAGAGAGAGAGAGAAACAGAGAGAGAGAGGAGAATTACAAGTGGCCATGAGATTAATGTTCGATATCTTTTGTATTCCCCAACATTGTTCAAGCCAACTTCAGATCTAGGCCACCCTAGCAAAAACATTTCTTTATTTTTCACCAAAAGAATTGAAAACAGGACTTTCTCATTGGCATGAGCTGCATGGTTTGGGAACTGCTTTCTGGTGTATGCATCATTGACCTCTGTGATTGAGTTCAAGCTCAGTTGCCCAGATGGATGGTCACACCCTAGTCTCTTGCTTTATTTCCTCTGAGAAACATAAATCCCCATAATTATTTAATGACACTGAGGGTGTGCAAGTCTCTATGTCCATATAGCTACTTCCAGTTTAAAGAGGCTCTTCCCCCTATCTACTGTAAATTATGTGCTCTCCAATTACTTTGTGAAGTCATGGCTCAATGTATGGGCTAAAAAACAAAAACTGTCACAAGGCAATTATAAAGGAGTTAGCTCTACACGTTAAGAACTCTTAAGCTGCCTGTTCAATTGGAGAAAATTTGGTGAATTTCTTTTGTGAAGTCATGGGATTAACCATGTGAATCTTTGGATTGATAAATTTTACTATAGGGATGAGGGTACAGAGCCCAAATATGATAGGGAGCAAGTCAGAATATCCCCTGGTCAGTCTAAAAAGATGCACTATGACAGATCCAGCAATTGGAGATATTAAAATTTTTCCATTCTTCCTATGGAGGAGAAAGCAAGACAAAGAGAGATATTAGGTAAATTACTACAATCCTGAGAGCATTAGTTCTAATTATGGATTTAATTAAGAACAGGAGTTTTAGGTACCCATACAAGCTGTAATGTATGTGGGCATTAATGTCTCTATTTATCTGCACTTGGAACAGTACTGGACTCTTGTTTTTTGAAGAGTCTCAGGTCTTCCAGACGTTCCCAGGATCAGTTTTCCCTTTTGAATGGTCATTTTCCTTATATAGTTCAAGTGTAATTGGCTTTAGCCTGGAAAGATGTATCCAGGCATAAATCTCTGCCACCTTTCCTGTGTTGGGTATGCCGAGCATCACTGAAAGGGGGCTGTTGTGTTTTTTTCAATTAGGCTGCAGGAAGCACTTCTGCATTTTAATGGGCACCTGTTCTCTAGGGCAGACTGCAGGTAGTTTTCCTGGGCCAGGAGCTGTGGGACTCTGTGTCCATATAGGTAAATAGTTTGTTGTACTTACCCTGGATTAACAAAATATTGTAAGAGCCTTGTAGCCTCTAGGTTCACTAACATATCAGAAGAAAGCAAACGCCTCCTCTATATCATCACAAATGAACACATTTTGGCCCAGTTTGGAGGTGTTTAAATTCTCATAAAAGCTTCTGGCAATAATATGAGCCAAGTCTCAAAGTCTCTTGAAAAATTCTTACCAGAATTTGCTTTAAGGTTTTTCTCCTTTTTTCCTTTCTGGAAGACTTGGATCTGGGAGACTTAAGTCCTTGAAGAACGGAGATATCACTTTCTTCCTAAAGCTTTTGCCACCCTCTAAGCTATTTGAGAGATTAAGGTCTACTATCACTTTGAAGGGACTGGGGTAGCCCAAACTGTGGGATGATTTCTTTCAGGAGCACTTTGACTAACTGTAGCTTTCTCTGAACAGATAGGGAAGAGCTCAATTAATCTTGTAAATGTGTGAGTTACAGCCAATATTTGTTTAAATCTCCTACATGGTACCACATAGGTGAAGTCTAGCTGCCAACTCCCTCCAGAGTTTGCCCCCTCCTCTGTACAGGTTCTGACAAAGGATGTGGTATGAAATTGCCAGGTTTATTGTTGGCACAGGGAAGGCAAGCTATGCAAATCTGTCATGTTGTCAGTGCTGGTCACAGTCCTATGAAAATTGTGATGACCATTTATCAGCGAGACTCCAATCTCCTGGGAGGTGCTATGGCACAACAAGAGATTAAGAACAAGAAATAAGTAGCAAGCAGTAAGGGATCTAGGATGCTCACTTGTTCAAGGGGAACAAAAGGCCAGAGGCCACCACAACCTCATAATTTATTGATTTGAGAGGAGATTATCAAATGACTCGAAGGAAAGTGGTGATCTTCAGCTAATGAAGATCTTCTTCTGGAGCATTTTTAGTCTTAGTAGTCTTAATCTTAGTCTTAGTCTCACTCTTAGTGTTCTTAATCTTAGTCTTAGTAGGTGCAAGAAGATGGCCCACCCTGAAATGGAAAATGTGAAATCTCAAAGGTTGATACCAAAAATCCCAAGCTTCTGTTCATGCCCTAGGGAAGTATGTTAAGCTAACAATTGTGAATTTGTGTTCCCCAACATACTCCCTGCTTTGTTTCTGTAATTGCAGCAGTTAAAACAGTGTTCATGCTATGATGGCCATCATAGCAGCAACCATATGCTCAGGAGTTTGTGCAAGGCCCTGTTGCACCAGCATGTGAACCAACTCTGATTCCTTCTTTAGTTGTCCTCATGTCTTGGCTTTTATAGCCAATGTAGCTCTCAGTACTTGCAGTGTCAGCTTTCCTCAGGGTCATCCCGGAGAATGCTCGCACTGAATGGCTGAATGAGAAGAGGCTTCACTTTGGGGCTTGGACATTCCTCTCCCTATGGTCACACAATTTGGGATGGCAGTTGCAATGGAGTTTCATCATCTGTTAACACACAAGTATACCCTCCACCCCCTCCTATTAACAGCACTGGGCCAGCCCACTTTCCTATTTGGATGTCCTTCACTAGGACTTGAGCCCTAGGCATGCTGGTCAGATTCGTACTTTTGTCAGTGAAGTTCTAATGGAGGGTGTTCACTTTCTGCAGTGAGATTTTTAAAATTTGAGGTAAATATACTAAGATCTAAATGTGAGTATGGAGGTGAACATAGTCCTCCTTTTTGTTTTTGTAACTGTGTCTCTAGCCACAGTGGTCTCCTGTGCTGACCATTTCAGGAATCAGCCCTGTCAGGCTGCCTACAAGATTCTTGAGTAACTTAGCTATCTATATAGTATTCCACCCTATAAAGAAGTATTCCTAGCTGAAGTTAAGGTGGAATGGGCACGGATTTCTTCTAGCTGCTGTGAGCTGAGAAGAGTCAGTGTAGGGGTGACTGTTGTCAGGGACCTTCTCTAGAGAGCTAATTTATTAGGCCTCAGATAGATGTCATATTGTGGTTTAGCGGTTATACCTTTACAAGGCTGACATGGAGGGTCCTGGGAAAAGGAGTCTAGTACATTTGTTGCTGGTTTGTTTCCATCTACATGATCACTTGGAGTATGGTAGCCTTCAGGCCAAAATAAACAAATTTTCTGAGAAATTAGAGCATGTATAATCAAAGCAAGAGCACTAGAATGGAAAGGCAGGTTGGGGAAATAATGAAGTCTAGAGACTGTTCTTCAGGGACTGGAATAGGACTGTAGCCCACTGGCTGTTAACCCCCTCTACTAATAGAAGATATCTATGACTCTGCTATTTAGTTAAAAGACCTTCTCTAGTTTTAACTGTAAAAAAATGGAGAGTTTTATGGTTTGAAGGACAATTTTAGTTAAAGAATTGCAAGATTCTTGTTGAGCTTTTATAGATTTTACAGTAGTTTTTCCTAATGACGCATACCAGTTTTCAGTGACTGGTGTAGCTAAAAACTGCCAGGGGTGTTGATAATCGGAGCCCCTTCCTATATGTAGCTTATTTCTATGACATAGTTTTATATTTCATTTGATTGCCCTTTTCCACTGGATGTTTAAGACCAAGATATTTTGAGAAATATATTAATTAAAATTAACCACTTGCTATCTATCAAGGGCAGTTAAACATCCTCAGGATTTACCCTGGAACCATGTACAGAGCCTTTTAGTTCTTCTGTCAGTGTCAGGCATCAGGATTATTCAGATTAGTTCTGGCCTTTGCTTGACCAGTTGCTTTCTGTGAAAGCATGGGAGACATTTCCCTGTAGTGGCTGAAGTTTGGCACATGTGCTCTGTATTCCCATCCTCTGAGGCCTGGCAATCTCTTTGGTCACAAGGCTTTCTGACTCACTAGAATTGTAGAATGTCACAGAGAATGTTTCATCATATCCTGGTTCCTTGTTGACCATGAAGGGCCAGGGACAAATATTGGCTTTCCTCAGAAAAGTTATCTTTCTAGCTTTGGTCTGCAAATCTAGCTTGTTGAACACCCAGAAGAGAAAAATCAGTGACATCAGCCATATAACAGGAATACTGAGTTCAATTATTATAATTTTTCTGGCTATCAAGCAATTTGAAATATAAAGTATAGCCAGAATCCTGCTATTCCTTACCAACCATTGTAGTGCTAGTTGAATCCTATAGGGTGTTAATAGACAACAGCTATAATTTATAAAGAAAACTTGAAATCAAAAGCCACACATAATATTGGGGCATGACAATCATGATGACATTGTATTTATAAAATACTCTAGTCTCCATTTTGGTATAGAAAAGCCTTTTTAGTTAAACAATTCTATCTAGTACATAAAAAGCTCTCATTCAATTTGCTGTCATTTAATGGAATTTCGTTGAAGAAGTTTGTAACATCGTGGGCTGTTTTACTACCTAAGCATTTCTAAGTGTAATAACACATGTATAACAAAGACATCACAGAAGCCCCACTTTTTGACAACTATTCAATATAGGTTTGACATATACATCTTATTGTAAGTATCTGGAGCAAAATATAAAAATATCTATCAAGTAGATATCTGAATCTAGAAGGAAAACTTATCGTCATAAATATCCTTGTTTTACATGTTAGAAAACTGTACTGCTAGAAGCCATGAATGCAATTAATACTTGAGATTAAGAATAATTGACTGTTATAGCTAAATGGAGAGGTTTTTTTCTTTAGTTTTGCATCAAGAGCATTTTTAATGAGAAAACCTGTTTTATTTATAGAAAAATTAATCTTCTAATGATGACAATTGCTACACATCACATTAATATAGTTAACACGGTTTATTGGTGTCTCTCCCATTAGGCTATGGGAACCACCGTGGCCACCATAATGAATAAAGTTTGGAATAACATTATTCTAGGCAGCTGCTCCTTTATTCACCAAGGATAGTCCTGTTCAACAGCTCTTTGAAGGATCTCTGTTTAACTATCTTAACATTTTTTAATAAATTCTGAGAATCAGATCATAACAATGTACACATTATTATTTTTCCATCACAGTAAGGGAATAAATCAGTTAATTTTGCAAATTTGAGATAGTAAATCTTTTTGTGGAAAAAGGTAAAACAAAAGTGCATAACAAAAGCTAGGAGAATAACAATAGTTAATAAAATGCACATTATTATCTTGAAAATAGCTGCTCAAAGTAAAAAATATGGATTTAAAATTTTTACAATTAATATTTTTACAAACTTTCCTGTTCAGTGAACTAAGAGACAGTAATAGTGTAACTGACTTGCATTTTTTCTCTTTTCCCTTACATCTTTTCTCTTTCCCCCATCTTATTTACTTTTCTTTTTTGAATAATTTCCTCCCATTTCCCAATTTGGATCATTTATTTTAGGCCATATTTACTATTTCAGTTTCTCACACCTGCAGCACCATATGATGTGGATGCATGTGGGTCTAATTTATTTCACTTATGAGTAAGGTCTCAAGTTGCATTCATTTACCTATAAAAGTCTCATGTTTATCCTTCTTAATGGCTGGTTAATATTCCATTATATAAAAATACCAATTTTTTTGTCCATTTTTTGGGTGATGGACATTTGGATTGTTTCCAAGATTTAGCTATTACAAATTGTGCTGTTATAAACATGTATGCACATATATCACTGTGATATAAAGATTTAATTCTTCTGGGCAGATACTCAGGAGGGGAAAAGCTAGGTCGAATGGGACCTCTACTGTGACTGCTTTTGATGAATCTCCACAATGATTTCCACAGTGGTTGCACCAGTATGCACTTCCAACAGTGGAGCAGTGTTCCTTTTTCCCTATAGCCTCTCCAACATTTGTTACTGGTTGACTTTTTGATAATAGATATTCCTTCTGGGGTGAGTCAGAATCTAAGTGCTGTTTTAATTTGCATCTGCTGAGTGACCATTGATGTGGAATATTTTTCAGTATACTTATTTGCCATTTGTATTTCATCTGAGAAGTGTGTATCAATCTCAGATACCCATTTTTGGATTGTGTCCTTGAATCTGGCAGTTCTGATTTTTTTCAATTTTGTATATGTTCTATATAGAATTCCTTTGCCTGTGCGACAATTGGTTAAAATGTTTCCCACTGTGTGGGTGGTCTTTTCACTTTGTTAGTTATTTCTTTTGATGTGCAAGGACTTTTTCATAAGATGAGATCCCAAGTAGTGATTCTTTGAAGTATTTCCTATCCAGTGTGAGGGTTTTTTCATCAGCTCTTTACCTACACCTATGTCTTCAAGAACCCTACATAATTTCTCTTCCAGTAGACTTATTGTTTTTGTTTTAATATTCAGATCTTTGATCCATTTTGACTTTAGTTTAGTGCATAGTCCAAACAGAGGTCTAGTTTTAGTCTTTGGCATGTAGAGAACCTGTTTTTCCTGCACCATTTGTTAAAGAGCTATCATTCTCCCAGTGAATATGATTGGCCTGTTTGTCAAATATAAGGTGGCTGACTGTGTTTGTAGATGGGTCTGAATCTTCTAATCTGTCCCACTGATCTTCAGATCTGTTTTTTTGTCAGTATCATAATGATTTTATCAGAGTACCTCTATAATATAATTTTAAGTCATGAATTGTGATGCCTTTTGCATTGCATTTGTTACCCAGAAATGCTTTTGCTATTGTAGGTCTCTTCTGTTTGCAAATGAATTTTAGAATTATTTTATCTAGTTCGTTGAAGTATGTTAATTGCATTTTGATTGGGAGTGTATTAAATCTGTATAACAATTTTGGGAGTATGGAAATTTTCACTATGTTGGTTCTTCCTATCCATGAGCAAAGGACATTTTTCCATTTTCTGATATGCTGTTTGATCTTCTTTTTCAGAGTACTGTAATTTTCATTGCATAGATCTTTTACTTCATTTGTTAGATTCACTCCTAAATATTTCATTTTTTTGGCTGCTATTATGAAAGATGTGGTTTTCCTAAATTCTCTCAGTGAGTTTGTTGTGTAGAAGAGTCCTATTGATTTTTGAATGCCAACTTTGTACCCAGCTACACAGCTGAATTTGGTTATTAAATGTAGAAGTCTTGTGGTAGTTTTTGGTGTCTTCTATATAGAATATCATGTCATCTGTGAATAATGATAATGTAATTTCTTCCTTCTGTAGTCTTATTATTTTTATTTCTCTCTTGTGAAATTGCTCTGGTTCATGTTTCCAGAACTATATTTAATAGGAGTGGTGGTAGTGGACATTTTTGTCTTTTTCCTGTTTGTGAGAAAAACTTTATTTTTTGATCATTTCATATGTTGGTTGTTGATGTGTCATAGATGGCTTTTATCAGTTGAGATAAAGACTATTTATTTCAATTTTCTGTATGATTTTTATGATGAATAAGTGTTTGACTTTGGCAAAAGCTTTTTCTGCATATATTGAGATGATCATGTGATTTTAGTCTTTGACTCTGTTGATATGGTGTATTATACATTTATTGATTAGCGTATGTGGAAACATCCCTGCATTCATATGATGAATCTCACTTGATCATGGTGTACAATCTTCTTGATGATTTGCTGCATTTTGTGTGCTAATACCTTATTGAGGATTTTTCTATCTATGTTCATTAGGGAGATTGGCTTTTAATTGTCTTTTTTGGTAGAATCTTTCTTCCCTACTTGCCTCCAGGAAAATTAGGGAGCATTGATTCCCTTTCAATTTTATTAAATAATTTGAGGAGTATTGGCACTAAATCTATTTGAAATTTCTTATAGAATTCAGCTGTGAATCCATCAGGATCTGGGGATTTCTTTTTTGGTAATTTTGAACTACATTTTCAATATCATTGACTGATATGGCCTTATTCCATAATATTATATCTTCTTGATTCACCTTTGGTATGAATGGATTTATCTAGGAATCTGTCAATTTCTTGTGTTTTCTATCCTATATGAGTAAAAGTAGGTATTGATGATCTTCTGAATTTCCATAGAATGTGTAGTTATTTTCTCCTTTTCATGCCTCATTGCATGAATTTGAGACTTTTCTTTCTTTTTTTATAAGGTTGTCTAGGAGTTTATCAATTTTATTTGTTCTTTCAATGAAGCAATTCTTCAATTCATCAATTCATTGTATTGTTTTCTTAGGCTCAATTGCATAACTTTCTGCTCTTATCTTTATAATTTTTTGCTTGTATGGACTTTTTGCTTGACTTGATCATTTTCTGGAAGCATCATAACATCTATTTGTGCTCATTCTGTTTTCTTGATGTGATAATTCACCACAATAATTTTCCCTCTTAGGACTCCTTTCATCGTGTCTCACAGGTTCTGGTATGTTTTATCTGCATTTTCATTGACTTGTCAATATTTTGTAATTTATCCCTTAATTTCACCGATGAGCCACTGGTTATTCAAGAGAATCTTATTTAATTTTGATGTGTTTCTGAAGTTTTTGCCATTTTCTTTACCATTAAATTCAAATTTCATTGCACTATGGTCAGATGATTTGCATGAGATTATTTCAATTCCTTTACATTTACTTAAGCATTTATACATTATTTTACCACTGATTCTCAAATTATTGTAAATAGAGAAGTATATGTATTCTATTTGTAAAAGCAATTTTGTCATCATTTTCACCAGGTGGCAACATGGGTGGATGCATGTCCTTAGTTCTAATTTGTAAACAAGCTCAAATTATAAACAAATGTTTTTAAAATACAAAATTTATTTGGAAAACATTAGCAAGTATGGTGACTAGTTACAAATTGGACAAACAGAAAAGCACACATAAGAAATTTATTTATAAAACTAAAGTGCACTTGTATATATCTGCCAAAGTTGAATTTTAAGTTTGTAGCTATAAATAAACTAGTCAAAACTTTTTTTAGAAAAAGTTAAGAGAGATCTTATGTGATAAGAATCTGAAGGAATAAATACTTTCATACATGTGAAACAAAAACAGCTTTTAAGATGGGCCCTAAGCTAATGGTTTATCTGTTTGGAATATCCAGCTGTACGAGCTGTTCTAACGAGCTGTACATTGTTCTAATAGCCATAATTGTTTGATACTCACACTTGATGGCTAAAACTACCGTTTTGATAGCCACATGTAGCACTTCCTTCTAATGGGACAGATGGTTAAAGGTAATTTCAAGTATTTCTAGGAGAGTGAGCACACCAGGTTTGGGTGTAGAAAGAGATTATCTCTGAGAACGATAGCCAGCCTGAAAGATGTTCTGGAGAGAAATCATGATGAGAGGCAGTCCACTAGAGACTGAGGTTGTTCCTACTTTTTTAATAATTGTTCACATTTAAATTTGTTATTAAACGCATAAGTTTCCCAAGGAATGTTTTGTTCTACCAATTGAAATTATCTGTATTATAAAAATCAGTCTTCCCTGTCATATATAAACCAGTCAGCTTCATTCTTGAGGGGAAGAAGTATAAGGAGTAAATCTTCCATTCTGCTTAAGGACTGAAAGGCAGATAAACTTGAAGTGAAATTTGTATATCTATTTTTTGAGTATTTCAGGATTTAAACTAGGCCAGTTATCTAGAATATGGCACCAAGATAAATGAAGATCAGTTTCACTCTGCAAGTGTCCCAGGGAGTGGAAACTCATCATTCTGGAAACTTGGATCTGAAATTCTGCAGCCACAAGGGAGAGAATTATCTTGATCAAACACTGTTATAAACTGTGTTATTTGTCAGAGACAGGACAGTGGAGAAGGGGCAAAAGAATGATTTCAAGTAAGAACTAAATCCTATCCACCTCAGTTGCAGAAATACAAGATCAAGGCTTTCCCACGGTGGGTTTTTAATCCTTATAAAAACATACCTCCTGAGACAAAAGTTATCATTTATTCCAACTGAATTGTCAAACAGAAAATGAAAATAGTAATCAAAAGACTTGCATAGCTGCTTTTTATCCTTTTTAAAGAGAATGAGAGAGAAAATGAAAGTGTTCCAACTTTATTGCTTATGTCTCCCATTCTAATATATCACTTTGAATCAAATGATCTAAAATTTCTTCCTGAAAAACAACTCTTATCTCCAAGGAGAGAAAAAGGCAGGTAATAGTCAAGAAGAAAGCTGCATGGTAGGACAAAGTAGTTCTTCTAGACATTTTAAGTTCTCTCTCCAGTCACCTCTTCAGCAGTGCTGGCTAGGTTCTATTTAAAACCACTCTGAAAATATGTATCCCCAGGCAGATGTAATACACTTAAGATACTTACAACTTAAAGTTTGTACTCATTGTTTCTCGTTAGAAATAAATTTAAAAGCAGCATTACATGTCTCTAATCAGTTTTTTTATTTTAAAAATAAAAGAAGGAAAACATTAACAAGCAGACAACCATTTATAAAATAGCAAAACAACAATACAAACAATACAAAGTTACAAACAAAGTGGTAGGAAATTAACAATGCTTGTTCTAATACATATTAATATCTTCAACGTGGTTTTTCAGGAAAACAAAGAAACACATGCAATATTGATCAATCAAGGAATCATTAACTGATTCTTTCAGCAAACAAATAGAAGAGAGTACTTTAACTATGTTAACCATTCTGTATATACATACATACAAAATTTCTCCTTCTATCCCTTTTCTTTTCCCACATCCCAGGTGGCCTTTACCCTTCAGAATTTTCCTTTAACTTCACAACATCTATCATACCTTCTAGCTTTTACAATAGTGACACAACGTGGTGCTTGCAAATGCAGGTCTGATTTATTTGATCTATGAGTATGGTATTCAGTTGTGACCATTTACCTAAAAAAGCCTCGAGTTTATTTTCATTATAGCTGAGTAATATTCCATTATATAAAAGCACCACAATTTTCTTATCCAATCCTCAGTGGAGGGACATTTGGGTTGCTTCCACAATTTAGCAATTATAAATTGTGCTGCTATGAACATAGGTGTACACATATCGCTGTGACCTGATGTTTTTAGATCTTCTGGGAAAATACCCAGAAGGGGAATAGCTGGGTTGAATGGGACCTCTAGACCTAGTTTTCTGAGGAATCTCCAAACTGATTTCCACAATGGTTTCAACAGTCTGCATTCCCACCAGCAGTGGAGAAGGGTTCCTAATTCTCCACAGCCTTGCCAGCATTTGTTATTGGTTGATTTCTTAATGCTAGCCATTCTTACTGGGTTAAGGTGGACTCTCAGTGTTGTTTTAATTTGCATTTCTCGAATGACTAATGATGTTGAGCATTTTCTCATGTATTTATTTGCCAATTGTATTTCTTTATCTGAGAAGTGTGTATTCATCTCAGCTGCCCATTTTTGAATTGGTCTTTGAATTTGGGGCGGGGCTCATATTTTGTACTTTTTATGTTCTAGATAGAAGCCCTTTGTCTGAGGGACAGGCAGCTAAAATTTTTTCCAAGTTTGTGGGTTTTCTTTTGACTCTGCTGGTGATTTCTTTAGATGTGCAGAAACTTTTCAGTAGGATGACATCCCAGTTGATTCTTTCAAGTGTTTCATGTGCAGTTTGGTTTTAGTTCATGAACTCTCTGCCTACCCCTATGTCTTCACAGTTTTTACCTGCTTTCTCTTCCAATAGATTTAGTGTTTCTGTTTTAAT